>NW_021940604.1:8852958-8964014 GCF_001715985.3 Manacus vitellinus | reverse complement strand
GCTGCCCGGGCAGGGCGAGGCCCATCCCTCCGGCGCTTCCGCGGTGCAGGTGCCCGGATCCGCCGGCGTGAGGCCACAGAACCCGCGTGGGCGTCCTTGGAGCCAGCCGCTCTCCCAGAGGCGAGATCCGAAATCCACCTTTTTCCACAGACACGGGCGCCGCATGCGGGAGGTGTGTGTATGAGGGTGCCGGCACTCTTCCTACTCCCACGTCCTTCCATCCCTTGTTTTTGCCCCACAGCCCCTGGGGCTGTGCAGGGCGAGTGCCCACTCACTCTTGCCCTTGGCCGGTGTGATGGGGTTTATTATTGTTATTTACGATTGTTTTCCTTGCAATGGCAAAGACGAACAGAACATGAGGAGTGCAGGTGGGCACAGGCTTTGCACGGGCAGTCGCCCTGGCTGGGCACGTCCACTGTCGCTCCTCCTGCTCTGCGATGCCCTGCCTTGCTGCACAGCCCAGGCGGGGCCATGTGTATCCAAGACACCCCCTACCCTACCGGCGCTCCTGCCTCTTGCTCCAGATCCACCAGCTCCTCTCTGAAGGGCAGCCATGCTGAAGTCGCAGGGACGAACTGAAGGGTCAGGGGAAGCATGCCACAGGGAAGTGCTGGATGGTGGGCCCCTTTTCCATAGTGGCTTCTCCTGGCTTTCTGCTTCCCCTCTTTTTTCCTGCTTTCAGCTGTCTGCGGGCACAGTGGTAGATAGGACACTCCCCTCAGCACCAGGAATTGTGAATTGGACGTCAAAGCAGCCATCCTGTAGGCTTCCATGAGGTTTCTGCTCTTCCAAGCAGTTCGCAAGGATGCAGTGGTGCTGGAGGGCCTCCCTGGGAGGCACAGGTGAGGGCAAATGGGATACTTCAAGATGCAGTCCATGTGGCATGTCCTGCCTCCTTTTGGGTGGGCTAGGTCCTTGGCTGCAGCAAAATATAAAGGTGAAATTAAAAGGAGGGTAACCTCCACCTCATCTCTCCTTTGCATGGAGCCAGAGCTGGGTTCCTGGATGCAGTGAGATATAATGGATGAATGATTCCCCGTGTGGCTGGGGCAATCCTTAGCAAAGCCATGTGGGCAGGTGGTAGTGGTTTGACACCAGGAAAATACACGGCTGACACCCCAGCTGTGAGGTACAGGGGTGGAATCAAAGCACTGGGAGGACAGGAAGCTTTAAAAGTGTCCGAGTTACCTCAAGGAAGTTACCTCATCCTGCAGCTTCCCTTCCTGCAGTGATCAAGTAGGGTGCCCACCATGATTTCACCTTTTGGTCTTCAAATGCATGTGAGTAGGTGGACATCTGGGAGTTGTGATTGAGTGAGGACCTCCAGTATGGCCAGGGATGATCAGAAAAGTGACAGTACCTTTCTGGAGTTTTTTTCTTTCTCATTGGTGTGCAGGTTTTGTGGGGCAAAACAATGAATAATAAGAAGATCCTGTTCCATTTGGCACGTAGTCAGCTGTGTATCATGACAAGTGGTTTGTTTAATGTCACATATCCATGGTGATACTGGTATGTCTTTTTACTCTCCACTGCCTTAAGTTTGCAATCCTTTTTAAAGCCAAGCACACATTGTATCACCGACCTGCAAATGCCCTTTCCTATTTTCAGCTTTCAGATGCTGGAAGCTGCCGGCTTGCCAAAGTGAGTTATGGACAATTGGCATGAGACTGCCAGAAGCAATAGTAAGGAAGTCACAGCCATGATACCTCACTCATACTAAACATATCTTCAGGTATTTACAGTCCACATACAGAGAATTAGGCAGGACGGTGTTTTCTTCATCGGGGCTGCAGTGGGGTCCAGATAAGGCTCAGCTGAGTGGTGAGCCAAGTCTGTCACTGTTTATGGCCTTAGCAAAGTGGGAACACAATCAGTTGGTTGCTTTCCAGGAAATGGCTGGAAGACTTGTGACAGGCAGCTGAGGGAATGCAGGACAAAGCATGAGCCCATCACTACCGATCTCACAGGAAACCCCAAATCTCATTTGTTTGCCTCTCCTGATCTAAGCCACGGTTATTTAAAGAATCTTTTCACTTATATTCTTCAAAGTCTTCTGCATGCATGTGTTGGTTCCTCAGTCAAACAGCAAGAAATCAGGGCACTGCATATCAGGAGAAAGCCAGAGATGGCCATGGGTGGGAATGAAAGCAGCAGGATTCACAGAGTTGCTTCTTAAGTGAAGAATCTGAGTAGAGTTGAAAGCAGAATGTGACTTATGTGCCCATCAAGGAAGAATCACTGAGAAATATCAAACAACAATGGAAAAGAAAGGGAAAGATGGAT
Organism: Manacus vitellinus; assembly: GCF_001715985.3. NCBI lineage: Eukaryota > Metazoa > Chordata > Aves > Passeriformes > Pipridae > Manacus > Manacus vitellinus. Next base: position 8,961,731 of record NW_021940604.1, on the reverse strand, counting down.
CCTGGGCTGAGTGTTAACATTTTGGATTGGAAGGTCAGACAGGCACTGAGGCTGGCTTGCAGATGCATCCCTGTTCATTCCTTCCAGACTGGAATGTCTGTAGAGTGTGGTGAAAGGAAGGAAAAGAAAATCAAAAAGGAGAATCCCACGTGGTGTTTTTTCAGGTATTTACTGGAAATGTTTAAACCAGCTGAATACCGGGGCATATCACTGGAACAAGATACATGAGGCAACCAATTTCAGGGGGACTTGGATCTCCAAGTCATTTTTTGCAACTCTGAGAATATAATCCCTAACTCTCTGTGACTTGTCTGTCCCAATGATCATGGAGGTGGGTTTCTGTGTCTTCCCTCCCATGCTGACACAAAACAGTCAGGAAAACCCAGGTCAGGACATCTGCTAGGGTTATCTGATAGGAAATTTTATATTAGAATGATATCCTGGAAGAAATGCCCTTTCCGTAAAAATGATTATGCTCTGCTATTGGGAAGACAAGCCAGGATTTTCTGGCTGTTCTTGTTTTTGACCTCTTCTCAGCTTCCTTCAGTCCCACCCTTCCCAGAGGCACCTGGCAGCTTGGAGGGAAGAGGGAACTTTGGTACAGGAGGTCCCCAGCTCTTTGCTAGGTGGTTGCCCTGGTTTCACTGTCCACTCTGAAGAAAGCAATGACGAGTTTGTGTAGATAGGCACCCAGGAAACAGAAAAATCTGTTTATGCCTTTTTTTTCCTTTTTCTGGAATTCTCTTTGTGAGAAGAACAGTTGGAGGTTTTTTGCCATTGGGGTTTTGACTAAAAGGGAGTTCCATTTTCTGACTTGTTTTACTGAGAGACCTATTATTCTTATGTGATTGAGGGGAAAGACTGGACACAAGATGGATCTGGTTATGTAATTCTCTGAGTATCCAGGTGGGAAGGAATTACCTTGGCATGTTTGTTTGAATGGCACCAAAGTCCAGACTATGGCAGAAAACATAGAATTAACTCAGTTCACCTAGTTCAATACCAGATACAAGCTTCCTAAAGCCATCACAGCTCCCCTCTGTTAGTCCAGACACCAGCCAGCTATTCTCCAGAGCTGGGTATCTGCCTTCCCATTGCAACAATCTGCTCTCTTGGGGAAGGCCACTGTTCAGTGAGGTAGTGCACCTGACTTACAGGTAGGCAGCCTAAATGTGGAAGAGATGACCCATTGGGGTTTTCTTTCAGTGGTAGCCTATGTTACAAGGAGTTACTGGAGTGATGTCAAAGCAAATCTATATTGTGTTCCTAAGAGCTGGCTAGTGTGGGAAAGTCAGTGGAAATACAGAGAGAGACACAGAATGTGTCTCCATTAGTCTGCACAGGACTAATTTTTTACTTGCCAAATTTCACAGGATAAACCATCTCTGTGCTGATTGGAAGAGGTTATTCTGCTGATAATGGGGGTTACAGGTATATGTTTTTAGTAACAAATCATTTTGAAAAGCAAAGAGTTAGAGCAAGGAACTTCCTTGAAGCATTAAGGGATATGTTAGAGGGCTTCATGTGCTTGAATCTCTTGTTAGTATGCCAGGAACCAAAGATATATGTATCAAATTACTGGCCAAAATTAAGGAACATAGGCTATGCAAATTGTGCTACTCTCTTCCCACCCACTTTTTTTGCGTTAGTTTAGATGGCTCAAGATAGTAACATGCCAGTGTATTTTATTTCAGTAATAATGAATATAGCTTCGCACCCTTCATCTGCATCACCTTTTTTGTGTGAGTCTGTGTTTGGAAGCATGACAAACTCCATTGTTTTACCCTTATATGCCCTCTCAGAGCAGTCCTTCAAACTTTTGTGATCACAACTGAGATTCTTCCTTAAGTGTAATTTCAATACATGACATCTTCTTTGAAAAAGTAACTCTGAAAAATTGGAAAATTTATTAAGAACATTATTTCCTGAAGATGCTCAAGAGGATGTAAATATACAAAAATAAACATACACATAAACAAATAATTAATCAAGCATAATTCCATTTGCTCTTTGTCACACAGAACTTCAGTTTGGAGTTCACTACTCTTTACTTTTGGGTATCAGTGGGAACCAGAAATAACAAAAGGAAACATTCAGGTGCCTTTGATAAAGCCATAGTAGTTTCTGTAGTAAACTGAATGACACAAGGTTCAAATAGAGCACCGAGGTGGAAAGCAGTCACCAGCTAGACTGTATGAACAAATAGTTGTTTTGTTTGGAGACCAAGCCAAGTACTAGTGCTACTGGATTGGGTCAACCAAACACTTTAAAAAAAATCTAGGTAGAATGAAATGTTTTATTTAATTAGAAATTATTAGAAAGCAGTGTACATACTTTTAAGTATGTATTAGACCTGGATGAGTACACCTGAAGTGTTCATTGCATGCATTCTGTAATTAATTGAACTGTAGTTGACAAGTAATTTATTTGAAGTCCGCCAAATAAGTGAAACTTATTATTAGGATGAATTGGAATGCTCAAAAAAAAAAAAGAGAGAAAGATTTATGATTACAAATATAGGCCACAATATATGATACATTTACACATATGATTAACATTCACGTTTTTTTAGGCAGATCATTTCATACCCTACCCTACTCCCCTGTATCTGCATACAAATATTCTATTTTAAGTTGGTGAGGCCGTGGAGGAAATAAGATACCACTCAGTATGAGTAAGTTTGACAAAATTTTAACTTCTCAAACCACCAACTGATCAAATTGACACAACTTAAGTCCAACAACAGTCTGTACTGGGAACTGGATTTTGAGGTGGTCACATCTTTACAGTACAGCAGTCCACTTAAAACACTGATCTGTGTGAGCGTCTGGCCTGGAATTTAATAATACTCAGTCTAAAATGTAGTTATATTATTGCATTGATTAAATCCACATTTTATCTTTGCAGTTTCAATATTTCCGACTTGAAGAAAATGTTATTAAAATTAACATAATGGTTATATAAGAGAAATGTTCTGTTGCAATGCTGAACGTCAATTTAGATATGGGTAAGCACATACTTTGGGTGTGCTAAACATTGGACTCAACGGTATCATATGTAGCAGAACCTCTCTAAATCACATGAGAAATGCTGACTTTGATGGGACTCTACAAAGGTTCATTGTAGAGCAAACAAGTGTGTGCCAGAACGGTATGGTAGTATGTAGGAAAGTAGTTGTTCCGTATAGTCACTGTGGTCATTAAGGCTTCTCCAGCATCTTTGCCACTTTGAATTCTTATTTAAATAAATAGGGAAGTAGTTTAATCCTCCTCATGATGATAAAGGGTTACAAGACAGCTGTGGTGTTGGTTACGTGTCACACATTGTCAGCAGACGGTTGCAGTTTCAGTTACATTTTCTCCTTTGATTTGATTATGTTCTTCTCCTAAATTAAATAATTATAATGTGTGTACTGTGTGGTACTGGCAGCACCATCCATTCCAGGCCTTCAGAAATATGCCGTGGGTTCAGGAGAATTTGTAAGCCATAAACCTTCTCATCTTGTTTGGCTTTTTAGGCAACTTACTTTGCATACATCTTCTCCAGTGGTTTATTTTTTACAAGTATGAAGAATCTGGGAATCATTCCAGTCTGACCTGTTTTTTCAGTGTTTTTTCACTGCTTTTCTTTGGTTGAAGAACCTTTTTACTGCAAAACTGTATTTTGAGGTTTTATATTTCAAACTGTGTCTCAGTCCAGCACTTCACGTTGTGTGTTCCCTGAAACACCAATAGGTTATCTTTGTTTTCTGTGGCAAGGGTTAATCTCTCTCAGACAGGCCATTCTCAGTGTAGAAGATGCCTATCTGTTCTCCCTTCCTGAATGCTTGCTGCAGAGGAGCCTTGCTGCTATCCATCTCAAGATTAGTTACACACTTTCTATGTCGATTACTTCCTGTTTTCCCTCAGCCTTTAATTTTGGTTGGCACCAGCAAGTGTTGTTTCCATTTGTGTGAGTAGCTGTTTCATGGGCCATAGGATTTGGAAACAACAGGGCCGACTTCAGTAAGTTTTATGTTTTGGTCTGAAATATGTAAAGTCAGTCAAAACCCTGAAAAATAATGAAATGTAAACAAAGTAAATGTAAATATTTAAAATAGTTTATATTTCCTAAAACTAGTTAAAACTCAAGTTTTGTGGCCTCTTATTTGGAAATATAAACCCTATTTCTTATCAGACATATCTTTGTGAGTGTTGCAAACTACACTGTTTTTTTCCAATTGATTATTTTTGGTTTCAGTTGTTTTTAGGGAGGCACAATAGATGTCTGTAATTTTCACACTTTGCTGTTCTTATGCGTCAGCCTGATGATATCATACTCAAGCAGTAATAATACTACTACTTACCTTATACATAAATTAGCACCTTACAGCTTCAGAGCATAATACCAGCATTACCTAATTACTCTAGAATTGAGCATGCACTCTTTTCCTTTTAAAGTAGAAAGCGATGGATTTAAATGGTGCTTTGTAATCAGAAAGGAAAACAAGTCATTTAACAGCCTGTGTAGTGGTCTCATCAAAAGGCCAGCAGCCAGGGTACTTGTTCTTCCCCTCCCCCAATTCCAGCAATGTAATCAAAATCAGACTTAAGCACCCAAATTCCTTTCCCCTTCTGAAAGTCCTACAGAGACCTCAGTGTCTCTGTAAAATGGAAAAAACGGATACCTTTTTCCTAGAAAATGCCTAGCAGAGATCTTTTTGAGTTGGTGCCTTAGAATCACTACTATGGCCACGTCAAAAACGTGTTACAGCTATCCTAGTTTTCTGCTTGTGGTTCAGATCATGAATGGGACTCTGGCCACCTCAGTGTCAGTAGAAATAGTCATTGTCATCACTGACTTCAGAGTTGGCAAGGTCCACCCTGGCACTTTTAATCTCACACAGAAGGTAACCCTTCCAATAACCTTGCGCTCAGTCCCACCCAAGCAACAGGGCAAAATTCTCCCCTCTCTTCTCTTCCTTCCCTGTGTCCTAAATATTCCACTCCCAGTGCCTCTTACCAATTACCTCTGCAAGACTCTTTGGAGGCTCTTGCTTCCTTTCTGCTCTAGGATGAATTGTCCCTGCAGACTTTCAATCCTCATAGCTCCTGTCCAGGAAGATCACTGCGATTTGCCTTCCAAATAGCCCATTTCCTGCAGCTACACGCAACATCCCCCACCAGATCTCTCACAAGGTGAACGGTAGTAGTCCAGCAACATATTATCAGTCACAGTGAAGTTATGTTCTTCGACAACTTCTTTGCATAACCACATCCACCGCCTCTTCCCTCCAGACTCTGACACCCCAATAACCAACTTCCATTCATATAGAAAATGTTAAATGCAGTTATGATTCTCATACACAGTAAAACACATATCCTACAGTTTTCTCTGGTAGGGAAGGTGTTCAGCAATGGCACAAATTTGTGTTAGGGCTATTACATCCATCTGAAGTTGTCTTCAAGATCTTTAGTAAAATATTTCCTCCAAGGGTGAAGGCTTTCTACCCCATGAGGTTGTCTACTATTCCAATACCCTCAACCATTCCCATGCCAGGGTAGAAAGAGGATTATGACTACTAATAAACATGCATATATAACTTTTAGTCCTCCAAGAGTTTGAGAAATATCCACCACTCTATTTTCATTTACATATTTTCTAGAAGTCTTCATGTTTAAGGACAAAACTCCTGCCGGTTTGCAATGTTTTATGAACATTTCATTCATTGTCTTTCATGTATCAATTCTCCAGGCTCAAGAATATTATTTTTATGGTCTTGAATATTATATGGTATTGAATATTATATTATGTTCTTGCAGAATAAAACAAGCTGCTCTGTGACTAATACTGACAAACTCAGTGTATAGCTCTGATGAATGCTATTTTTAACTGTAATGTAAGGTTCATTGCTGCTCATATATTGCATGGCTAGCAATCCTTTGCTCAATTTTTTTTTTAGCACAGCACAAGGAAACTTGATTTCAGAAAGAACAAATAGGTAAAAGGATATCCGAAATTCAGTCACACGTATTTTGCCTGAAGATAAGTATTCATAGCACAGAAAAAGCTGCTGGTACACTAAGTTCAGTATGTGCCTAACTAGCAATGCCAGCACTAATGTCTTTTGAAGAACTCATGATGTATCCAGCATTCAACAACACTATACCTGGGGAAGGATTCCCTCGTGGCCGTACAACTGAGAGGACAAACCTCTTAACATAAAGCAACTCGCCAGTTACATCATCACTGATGGAGACATAAATCTGAGGGATTTCTATCTTAACCCTGCTCACTCTTGAACATTGGAAATTGAAAGCTCTTGTCATTTTTATTTTTTGTACAACTGATGAAATGGTACCTTCATGGTTTGTATAATCAGTTCAACAGATTACAACAGTTAATGGACTGACTCTATTTATATGAGCTGAAGACTGCTTCTTTTTTTTAAAATGTATGTTTAAGTCTCCTTGGTTTTGGTGGTAAACAAAGCTATTTACCATGGTAACAGTTTATGACCAGTTTTCTATGGATTAGTTACAGGCTGCATTGATAAACTATGTCCTTTTACATGTTTCATTATTATTGAACAAGGTACATAAGCATGCCATGTGCCACATCTGGTCTGTCCTTCATTGTACAAACTTTCCTGTACTCCTTCTTTAAAAGTCATCAGTCTGCTCAGTTAAGGTGCTGAGATGCTAGGATACACTGCAGTCAGTAACTCAGGAGATAAGCAACACTTGGCAGGACTGACCTCTACAAGGTCATTTGGTTTATTCTGTAAACAGGTTTCTCTTCTGCATTCGTCCAAGGCTGGATAACTGAAATTTTCTGTCAATGTTTTTTATATCATCATATTACAATATTTTCTGTCATCCATTTTTTTAATTACAGCTTATTTTCTGGGTTTGACCACTGCAGCACACTGAGCAGGCATTTTCATTAAGCTGTCCACACTCATGCTTCAATCTTCTTTTTGAAAGGTTACAATTAATTCAGAACCCATCTGTGTATATGAGTAGTTTAAATCATGCCTTCCAAGGTGCATTACTCTGCACTCATCTACACCGCATTCCCTCTGCCAATGCATTACTCAGTTACTTAGTGTTGTCAAGGGTTATCAAGGTGCCTCACCAGCCTTGTCTTGCCCACTGCTCTTATGTATTCTGCCTTTCTGGTAGGATCTCGATAAGTACATTAAACAATGCTGCTGTTTGTATTGATCCTAGAGGCACCCCACTACTTAAATGCTGTGAAGAGAACTGAGCAATTATTCCTGCTCTACCCCTGTGTGCTATCCCCTAACTGGATTTGCATCCATGACTGGCAGGGTGTTACCCACTCTTCTCCTCCTGGCAACTGGCTTTCCTTAGTAGCCCTTTGTGAACACTATTCAAAGCCTTTGGACTGTTTAAGTAACTTCTTCTGGTTCCCCATTACCCTGCACTTTGCTATAGCTTCTCAAAATTGCTCAAAATCCAAAGAACTGACACATGAAAGAAACTTCTTTCTTTTCACAAACTTTTGTTTGTTGACCCAGAAGTTTTTGTTGCTACGAGTGTTGTTGTTTTGGTGTTCTGTACAGGTGACTTTCAGGTCTCTTCTACTGCGGTGCTGCTGTGATGGGGAGCTACTTTATAAACTAAATTCATCTCAGCAAGCTGTTGTGTTTTGTACGAGTAGCAATCTCTGCAGAAGTAGTTCTGTCAGCCACTCAAGAGCTGAAAAAAAATAAGAAATGAAGTTTTCTCATCAAGGATGCATCCCGGTACCCACAACCGAGTTTGGGGCTTGCTGAGGGTTCACTTTTAACCCTAGGGTCCAGTGCTTGTGTGACTAAATTTGGTACTAGCTGGTCAGAAGCTACCAACTTCTCCCTGAGGAGAGTTCCTCAGGTTTCTGTTTTGCCTGCAGGAGAGACTCCTCTCGGACACCAGGCCTGACAGCCCTGCGAGCCTGTGCTTCCTTTCCCCTCCAGGGCTTCTATCTGCTTGCCACCCCACAGCTGCCTTGCCCCAGCCTTGCTCAACCCTGGCACCTCTTCTCCTCAGGCCTCACATGGCAGCCTCTGCACCGAAATCCTCAAGTGGATTGCCCTCCCCTTCCCAGCCACTGCCGCAGCTGGCAGCAGCTGCACAGAGTGCCCCTCACTGTGGTGCCTGTCCAGGCAGGTGGCTGTGTATGTTTGGGGGATTTCGAGCAGTGGTGTCTTGGTGTCCTCATGAGCTGTCAACCTGTCAGCCTGGAGGAGAGTTGTGTGGTCAGTGGGCCGTGGTCAGTGTCCCGTGTGGTCAGTGGGCCTTGGCTGTGACCAGGCAGCCAGCCAAAACAGTGCACAAAAATCACCTGGTTTTGGGTGGATCACCTTTAGCAAACTCTGCTTCATACTTCTGAGGAATGGAAAATTACTTAGAAAAATGAAGGGATTTGAGATCACCTGGTGCCAGAAAATAATGGCACAAAGTACTAGAGACTTCTGACAGTGTGTGGGAAGTGCACAACACCCGACAGTAGAAATGCTCTCAAACTGGGACCTTTCATAGGAGGAGACACATCTTCTTCCTTAAGGGGATTTTGATGTGGGTGTTTGTTTGTTTTTTTTCTTGTTTCACCCTCCCCACCCTTTTCTTTCCTCTTTTTTTTTTTTTTAATTTTTTTTTTTATTATTTACAGGCTGTTAAACACTGGTTATGGGTGTGGCACAGCTCTTTTTTAAAGCTTTGGGAACAAGGATGGAGATGAAGCTATCACTGGCATTTGTACGGCTAGGGAGCTCCATCTGCAGCTGTGCCCCCTGAATCCCTGGTACTGATGGGGTTAGTCCAGCCTTGTCAATCCTCAGGGACTCCAGAAAAAATATTGGTGCAGACAAGGCTACTGCCCCCCAAACAGCAGACGCTGCAGTTTTAGAAGGTTGCCTTGCCTACTATTTGTTGGTTTTTGCTAGCAAAAAATAACAATTTTAAATGTGCAAGATCAGCTGTGTTTCTCGTCAAGATATGACCATCATGCGAGCATGGAGGAGGAGGCAAAGATGGGAGTAGGGTGGTGTGGGTGAAAGGCTGCCTATTTTGCTGGTTTGTACAATGCAGAGTAACCATATGACAGGACTGCAGTTCCCTTCAAGTAATATGCAGCCAGATACCTTTTCACCATTCCATGTGGCAAAAGGAGAAGCAGCAACTCATACCCTGAGCAACTTGTATGCCAGTTCATTTCCCTCAATAAAATAGGGCACCATACATACTGTGTGGCTGGTACTGTTGATACCACCTTGGTTTCCTAAAGTTTTCAGTTCATGGCATTCCAGTTTGGTGAATTAAAAGCTTAAAATATTTTTACTTTCATATTAACCACAGAGTAGACCTACCACATCTGACATGCTGAAAATAAGTGATACTAATTTTGGATTAACTTTAAGGCACTCTTAAAAAGTATTACCTTCCCCCCTTCTGATAAAAGAATTTTGCAGTTAGTTTCAATGATCCATTTAAAATCTCATTCTGCTTTTGAGGTTCTTTTTGCAATCTAATTTAAATTTCTACTGCTTGGAAGACCTGCTACGAATTCTTAATTGGTATATGGAACAGTAAATATAAAAACAAATGGCAAAGAATAGGGGAAGAGAAAAAACAGTTTGAATACAATAGAAACAAGGAGTGACTTTGTTGTCACTGTGGCAGCAATACAAACTTTTAACAGCATGCTGTATGTCAATTATCTTCCATAACTTTTTACCCTCTTCTTCTACAGGATTTTTCTTTCCTGAATTATGGAATCATAGGTCTGCAAAATGCGATTTCTTCTCTTCATCCCTCTATTCCTCTCCCAACTTCCTTGAAATGAAGAAATTAATTTCTTTCTGTAATAATTGCAGTGTGGAATGGAGATTATATCATAGAAATTAGAGATGCAAATGGGCACGTTGGGTCATTCAGAAGTGCATCTGCACTATGTATGCATGATGACTCCCTGTACTGTAACATGTTCTCTAGTGTTTTGTCCAATCCAATTTTGTAAATTGGCTTGACTTCTATTTAAATTGTGAGGCTGTTCCTTAATACAGAGAGATTACCAAGAGGAATGTCCTACATATGACCCAATTTAGGGATTTTATTTTCTTTTTAATCAAGCTTTTGCCATATAAGTTTTAAAAACTTCTTGCTAAAACTATATGGGAAAATACACAGAAACCGTCCAAGATCACTGGAATGGTGATGCAGCTTGTAATCACTTTGAAGGAAAACTGAGGATTAATCTTGTCAATAAGTGCATTATGGGGACTGCTTCCACAGCAGTTCTTCCCACACAGGTGCCCATTGCCCCATATAGGAGCTGCTCAAGTGCAATAGCTGCAAAATCAATCCCACTTTATGTAGCATCCCTTGAATAACAAACTAAAAGTACAATGTATTATTAGTTTATCTACAGTCTGAAAGTCTGCCAGTTGTTTTTGCATTTGAAGTGATGAAGCGCAAAATTATTATATAACTGCCTGAGAAGAGATTCATTAATCTAAACCCAGAAATTTAAAAATTATTTGCCCTAGTTTATTTGGTGGAGAAGGAGACAGTAGGCACAACTGGGCCTTGAGTAATTTCAGTGTGAGCTGGCCATCTATACAGCTGCTCGGTGCCTTAGACCTTTGTAGCTTTTGGCCAGAATATTTGGCTTCCCATTCCCTATGCTAAACAGAGCTTAGGACTTCTAATTCAGAAATTTATCATATGAGGCATTAGAAAGAATAGATGAGGCTTCAATATTTCTTTTGTGTGTTAGGTGTTTTTTTTTTTTAATTTAATTAATTGGTCATTGTTATGTAGCTTAATGATATGTTTTTGTTTCATAAAATAAACAGTCAGCGGGTACTGTTGGCACTTGGCTGCTTTGGAAATCAAGATTCTTTTTTCAGGTGCTTGAAGCTGTGCATGGTGTTCCAGGCTGGAGCAGAAATACAGTTTTGAAGTTATTTCCCCAGTTGTCTCCACTTACAGACCTCTAGTTTAGCTTGCAAAGTGGTTTTGGTATGAGCTAACTAAATTTTGTTTCTTTTCAGAGAAACTAAACCAGAAGGTTTGCTCTGCTCACACACCAAAACCACTTTGACAGCTGGTAATGGTCCAAGACAGTAATGAAGCCCTTGAACAACTTTGGAATTGCCTGGGGTAGCACACACTCAGTTCAGGGGACTGTACTAAATCTAGTCTGAAGTTCCCCAAACTGCTTGAATTGGAGATATAGGAGTCTCAGTACCAACAATTTTGATTGACTTATCTGTGTGTAAAATGTCAAATTAGTGGCTACTGATAAATTTAGCTTGAGATTTTAGGAATATAGTGTTTGTCCCCTCTCTCTGTCAGTTTGGACCCATGAGTGCCTTAGTGACTCTCTACATGCCTCTTCCAATTCCACTGGAAAAATAAGTTGTCTTTGTCTCTGGCTTAATCACTTGGAAACTTCATCATCTTAAATTAAAATTGCTTTTTCCTATTTACAAAACCAAGAATGGTTTCTAAGAGCTCTGCCACTCCCACATTACTTACTTTGCCTCTTTTCCAGCTGGGTCCAGCATGATTCCAGTGCTGAGATAACAAAGCACCATCCTGCAGGGTGATGTGGGTGGAGGCACGTTGAAAGGGTATAACTGCCCACCACACATTTAGATATCTTTTTACTGAATCAGGTGAAAAGATAGTACTTAATGCCTTTAAGAAAGGGCTGCCTGCCTGACAAGTACAAATTGTACTTCATGTTCCTGTAATTTGACCAGTCAACACCTGGTCTGAAACAAGTGATATACTGTTAAAAGAAAATTCCTAAGCCACATCTAACAACAGAGGTATCATTTTCCTGATGAAATAAATAGGCAGTTAAATCCCCATCTGCGCTCACCACTTCCCAGAAACCAGAAAACTTAAACACTCAAAACTTTACAGATAAGATTTAAAAAAATGAAGGAAATATAGGTAATAACACACCAGTTTATATTTACAGTTTTTTTTAAAGTTATTATTAATGACTGCAAAAATAAATTTTCAGTTTTTGATCATTATAAAAATAGAAACATTCTAAGATAAACCCTGGAAAATAAAAATTCACCAGATAGGGTCTCTATCAAAATATGTTTTATCTTGACTAGTAAATATAAGTACTTTTTTAGTTTTGTGTATATAAATAAGAAAAGTGGAGTGCTTAGGTGACATTAGCTTAATAACTTCTGCTGAAAATAATTCTTTAAAATCTGTTCGCTCACAGGACTGAGTCTAGGTGCTGAGCAGATCAAACAAAAACAAAACAGTAAATAATTTTTCAAGAAAGTACTTTTGAATTGTGGCACTTGAAGTAATAACAGTTTGGCTCTCTATAATAAAACATATAATTGAACCAACTTGGAGGGAAAACCAAAGCAAACCAAAAATTGCTGAGAAAGAAGGATGTCTCCATGCATCAGAATATGTGGATAAAGAAGAATTCAAGAGACAACGAGAGCTTAAAACCAGGGCAAGAAAAGAAGGAATCTGCAAGATTTAGTGCCTACCAAGGAAGAAAGAAGTTTGGGGGCTTGTAGTGAGGAAAGTGCAGCCTAGTCAGCTTCAGGCAGTCAGCTGAGTGAGCTCAATCCCCCTTTCTTTGCTGCTTAACCAAAATCAGCAAAGCTTGAACAAGTCTGGGACTGACTCCTGTGGGCCCTCCAGTTCTGTGAAGACAGGGAAGTCTATCAGAACAGAGAACAATTAGTTGAGAGCATCTGTCCACAGCACAGGCTTTTAAAAAAGTACCTGGTACTGTGCTTTACATCTAGGTGTATATTCTGAGGATGTCTTGTGGCCGAGGAATGTCTTACACTGTGTTATGTAAGGAGTATCTGTCCCAAGAAGTGCTGGGCACAGGCTATTCCTCCTGGTCTTGTTAGCACTCCTACTGTGAATAAGGGCTTGTTTACACATAGAGTTATTTCTGATTAGTGCCACATGTGGATGCACTGGCCACACACAACATTAATCAGGAATAATTAATCAAGAACAACTCCATGTGTAGACAAGCCCAAATTTAATGTGAGGGTGGTCACAGAATAGTGTTCTCCATGCAATTTACCTCAGAGCAGGTGAGTAATTACCTGTCATTTCCATGTGGACAAAACTGCTCTTGGCAGGGAAAGAACATACATTTGAGAATGATTTAATTTTTCATTACCAGGTACACACACTGTTGTCAACAATACTCAGTCCCATGAACACTGGAGGTGGGTCACAAAAGCGATCATCTCTCACTGTTGCTCCCTGGTATGTACAGCATTAGGCTTTCCATGCATTACTAGACTCTTGTGAGCATAGCCATATTGGCCAAAGGTATGAATAAGTGTATTTGTTCCTTTATATTAGGAAAGGATAAGTGCAGAGAACTTTTGTCACTAAATGACTTGTTTTGCTCAGGCCAAGCTTGGGTTAAATTTTTTTGTTTACAACCAAATTATTGCTAGTGCAAGGCTGTTGACAAGTTCTTCTTGTGTGGGCAACTTTTAAAGACTGAGGTCGTTCAGTGTACCACAGGACAAACTCTTCCTGTTGCCATCACAGGAGTTTCCTGAGCTAGGGCCTGTAGGAAGCAAGGTTATTCTGGAGGTGGGCTGGTGTGCTTAGGGGACATTTATCCATACCTAAGCTGGCTCGCAAACTGGCTGTTACATTATTTGTGTGCAAGCTATATTCTGTACCATTTTTTGAGGAGCCAATTGCCCTTGCTTGGCTTGCTCTTGAGCAATGCTTCTTTATCCTTTTCTTCTCTCTGCTTTTTGGTGCTTAGACCAAGAAGGTGCTGCTCTGTTTCTGTTCCTGGTTGGGTTGGTAGGACCCTGGTTCCACAGTGCTGGGATAATGTGCTCTTTCTCCTCAGAATATTTAGTGGAGTTCACTCTGTATATAACTTCCCATGAAACAATATGAAACCCGTTGAAAGCCATTGTGTCACAAATTAGGATAGAGCTATTTTATTTTATTTTATTAAGGAGAACGCAAAATAGCAGGCAAGTATTCAGACTATGATTGTACTTGGTCTGATTTCGAGCCACGTATGAGCACATGTTTCCAATATCTGAGGCCATAACACATTTTTGAGCAAGTATTGAAGTTATTCTGCCTCATGGGGAATTAGAGCTTGTGAGAATAACCTGCTGGTTAATGTGATCTTATGGGAGACCCAGATTCATGTGCATGTTCCAAGAACTGTACAAAGTGAAGCAGCTATACTGGGACAGATTGAGACTAATATTTTTTCAAAACACTGAATGGCTTTGACATTTGACACTTCCTGGAGAAACAGGAGAATGGGTTCAAGTTCCTTCAATGAATCAGGCAGAGGGGAGACTTCAAAATATATTTCCCAATACACAGGTATGTGCCCTAATCCTGACAGATGTGTGCCCTGACCCTGCTGCTCCCTCCTACCTCCCCCTGCCAAATGCTGAATGTGAGATTTCCAGCAGGGATTAGGCATGAGGTAGGGCTGTGAGCAGCTTCACAGCCTAGCATGTGCCTACCTGCTGAGCTCCTGCTCTACCTGCAAATATAAGCAGCGACTGAAAATGATCTGTAGATTGCAGTAGTGCTGAAATGTTAACCTGAGCTACCTAAAGTTGGAATTAGGCACCCAAGTAATTTGTAGATTTAGTTCATAAAATCTGAAGTGTGATATATCTTAATAATTAGTTTCTATAATAAGCATTTCATTTGGGAAATAAAAATGTGTTTCATGTATGTATGTATTTGGCTTTTTTAATTACCTGTTTTTCTAGTAGTCTTGTGAGGAAGGTCTTTTCCAACCTGGCTGATTCTGTGCTATAATTTATATTATAATGTCATGTAACTCAAGTGTAATTCTAGGAATAGCATTTTTGGTATGAATAGGTTTTTTTCTTGTTACATTTTACTGAACCATTTTAAATCATAGTCAGCTGAGAGAGCGTGTGCAGGGTTTTTTTTTGTTTTGTTTTGTTGTTTTTTTTTTAGGTGACTTTTTATGCTGATTCTAGATGTCCAAAAAGCTGAAAAATAGTGATTTGGCATTTGTAACCTTTCAGTAGATTTCTGCTTTCAAAACCTCATAATTGGCTCATGGTGAAATGCTTTTCATGGTGATACACCTTAGAGGGCCACCTGAAGCTCCAGCTGGAGCAGGATGTACCTGTTCTGTTGTGTCCCCTGCACAAGGGTGCTGTGCTCCTGCTGTCTGACCTGTGCTGCCTTTTGATACATTTAGAGTTGTGAGAGAAAGAGTTGGCTTTAAATCCCAAAGCTATGTATATATTTTCTATAGTTAACAAAAAGAATGTCTCCTCTGCATCTGTGATCATATGTAATCAGAGATACCTGTGAAGCTTGGTCTAACAGTGAGTTGACGGGTTGGATACAGGGCACATCTGACTCAGGAATCTACTACCATGTAATTTGCTTCCTCTGTTTATTGCCAGAGCATGAATCTGTTGACTTTTAGGTCATGCTGTTTCTTCTACTACATCTTCTCTGGGAAGGAGAAATGAGAGTATTGAAGACATGTTTCTCGGAAGACTTTTTCTCTTTTTTTAATAATTTTTTTGAGAATTGAAATAGGAAGGTCTATGTTTGGACATGAGTGCTGTTCCTCAGGAGCTAATCTTAAATGGATGGGATACAGATATTTAACAATGCTTAAATAAATAAAAAATATCATAAAGGGACACAGCCTTTAAAAATGTCAGCTGTCGAAAGTTACTGCAATTTTGTTCACTTAAATTCATGAAAGTGGCATTCAGATGACAGATACCCAAGGTTTTGCTGACCTTGGAACATTACTGAGTAATCAGTCATTAAGTAATCATAAAGTGTTCTTGCACAATGTAGCCGATGTTTTCAGCACTTATACTTTCCCTTGAAAGCAGGAATCTTCTTGCTCCATCTTCTATTCCGGGACACAAATTTTTCCTAACTTATAGGAAAAACCATTCTTCATTTTCCTTGTTTGCTTTTCCCTGCCACATCTCTTCTTAATGCTAGTAACAGCCTTCAGTTCAACTTTTGACTTTGCATATGTCTCTTAAAGAGTACAATAAAACTTGAGGTTTACATCTTGACTGTAGAAGGGCTGAATTCTGCCTTCAGAAAAGCATCATTCTCTTTGAAATAAATGAAACTCAAGCATATTTCTTGCAAAATCCTGTGAGGGAGGTGAGCAGAGTGTTATTGTACCAATCTTTGCAGATAATCTGAGACAAAGAGGATTAATGAATTGTCAGGATTCATTGAAAGAATCATTAGTTAAAGCTATTATTGGCACTCAGGAGTTTCTGGGCTCCCAGTCCTATGTGCAATCCACTTGGCTGTAATTCTGAAACTAAGGCACCCTTGGGTGGTGGATAACTTACTCTGCGAAGAAGTTACATGGAAAGTTGTTCAGATTCACCAGCTCAGTGTGCAGACAACCAAATTGGTACTTGGATCTACACACTGCTTTGCATTTTATGGAAGCAAATCAGCAGTGAAGAAAAGTCTCTGGAGGCCGTGGCTGAAGGATGAGATGTAATGTTTGGTGTACGAGGTGGCACTGGTTGATGCTCAGCACACAGGTGGCAGAGCAGGGTGAACAGAGGGGACATGGAGGAGGGAACATCACGGTGAGAGAGAATAGGGTGGGAGTAGAAGGAAAAGGAAATGGGAGGAGGATGGGAGAAAAAGCAGAATGTGATGGGAAGGGATTATAGACCTAAATTAGACAAAAGTGTATTAATTGATGTAATTTCTTATAGTTTTAAAAGTGCCCATTATATATATCTATCTGCTTATTTTCTGTGCATCATGACAATGCTACTTTGGAAGGTATTCCAGAAATTATTGATTGCTTCTGCAACACAGACGAATATTTGTTACTTTGTTTTTCTGAATTTAACAAAGTTAGTGTTGTAGTTTGTGATAGGTTGGAATTGGAGTTGCACAAGCACAGTGAATTAAACTGATTCCTGAAAAAAATAAAGGTTTGTACTTGCTCACACTGATATTAATATCAGATTTCAAAATGACTTTTATTAAAGCAGGATTGTACTCTTAGATGAAAGCTCTGATTTCCTGAACATTACATTTTCTATTAGATGCAATGGGCATCTGTTTCATGGCTGAGAATGGAATATATATGCCCATATTTTATCACTCAAACTCCAGTGTAAAATCTACCTAGGGCCACCTGCTTTCTTATTCTGAATGACTAAAAGGGACCCTCCTTAAAATCTCCTGGTTAGAAATACACACTTTCTGGTAAAATGCACTTTACTAATATACTCTGAATTAGTAAAAAAATTATGAAAGTTTTTAATTCACTGGTGAAATGCATGAGATCATTGAGTAAGGGAGAAACAAGAGCTTGAGCATGCAAAAATGCCTATACGAGCTTATTTAGGATGGGCACATAATCAAATGTCAGAGATACAGATATATATTTTTCTGTTGTTTCTTTCAGTTGCAGTAGCCTGAAGTGTTATTTTCACTGTTGTGGATACCACATTTGATAGGCGTAACAAAAATGTGATTTTCAAGCTGACCCTTTTAAGGCAGAATAGCCTAAAGGAAATGCACCCATTCTGCTTCAAAGAAGATCTGTCTGTAGGAAGGAGGAATAATATGCATGCATAAGTAATTAATAATGATCTGAAGCTTTGATATCTTGTAAGGCACAGAAAATTACATTTTTGCAGGATGTAATATATTGTTGCATTAAAAACACATGGGTTAATTCCATATCCTGTGACAAAATTTCTGTTGAGATAAATAGGAACCAAGCCTGAATAAGGACAGAAGTATCAAAAGCACTGGTTTGAGTGCTGTGTGTGTCCTTTTATTACACTGGTGAATACAGTTGTGCGTATCACTGCAATCCTTAATAGGATAATATGGATGAGAAAGATCTTCAATACGGAATATAATGAGGTGCTCAAATAGCCTGACTTTTCACTTAATTTAAAGGATTCATTCCCCTGAAAAGCTCAATTTCTACATACCTAATAGTACGACATGAAATTCAGAGACCAAATCTCATTGACTAGATTTTGTTTGAATATGTTTTAAAACAGCTGCTTTGACTTCATTAGATGTCTTTAATGTAGCCATTTGTAAAGTCCTTTTCTTGTATAATAGATTAACTTGCAGAGAGGAACCGGCTGATACAGCGATGCCTTTTGACAGTCCTATTTTTAGAATCAGAGGGAGGTACAGTCAAATAAAACATGCTGCAATTAATAAGCTAGATATCAAGCATGGATTGTTATGAGGAAACTCCCTTTGTATTTTAACAGCCTTCCACGGCTTTCTGCCCATCTTATAACCACGGAGGATCCTACAGGCGATTTTTGCCTAGTGAGAAAGTACCTTATCCATTAATTTGTAATAGGTATATACATATATTTCTTTCTTAATTTTATTTTATTTTTTCAGTGACAAAAGTTTAAAACCTGACTATCAACTTCCACCATTCGTTTATCTCTCCTCTCACATGTTGTTTCAGCTGGACATAAGGACACTGAACTAACAGGTATCAACTCTATTATATGCCATGGCTCACCCCTATTATATGCCATGGCTGTGGCAACACCACTCTGGTACATTACACAACAGTGGCAGATCAAGGTTTGAAATCCTGAGGTATATGTTGTTATGTGTGTTCTGGGGGAGTTAATCTACTAAGGACCAAAATGGTCAGTTAAACAGAAACATGGAAAAATTCGGGAGATATTTTAATAATAATAACCCCCAGAAGTTTTAGTAAGAGGAAATTACAATTCTGGGATCAAAGGAAGTGGACTAAGCATGGTTTAGCTTTTGCTGCACAGGGAAAAGACCTTATGGCAGGTTAGTTTAATTCTATGCCTGAGATATGACTGGCAGGGTTTAGATGTTGCCTTAATTGAAACATTATACATTTAGAAATTTGAGTAGCAAGCTGATGGCATTTGCAATTGAAAGCATCTATGTATTTTTGTAAGGATGAACTTTCTTTTGTATGCAAGTTGGGCACTGGTTAATTTGATATTTCCAGAATATGAGTATTGCCATAGAACAGCTTTTCACTGAACATCTCTTTCCATTAAAGCTATTAGGAAAGAAAACATTCAAAAGTAGGCTTCCTTGACTGGAAGCTTGGATTGGCAAGATGAGGTTAGTTAACCTGATTTAGGAATCCATCCTCTTTGGTACATTGATGGTTGTCTGGTGAGAAAGGCTGAAGAAAGGCTGAATCCATAAATGCAATTTCCCTGCAGGTCAGCTATACTCAGTGCCTCTGTTCTTCCAGTGCATTGTACATTCCCCTTACCTTTTCTCACAGATGCTTAGATAAATTGACTCCCACAGATGCTTAGGCAAATTGGCTGTGCATTTTCATTGAGCACTGAAGGGGAATGTGCAAAGTAGCTAATGGTGCAGGGGATGAGCTCCCAGAAATCCTTCTGATGCGTTTCATGATGGCATTACCTCTTTCAATACAGGTGCCTGAATGCTATGGCACATTCTCTAAGTATATGAGGCATTCCTGTATTACCAGTTACCACATATTTTTAGACACATTTAGACAGCACCTTTCAAGGTCATTAATAAACAACAGAAAGCTAAAGAGGCATTCCAAGGAACCAAACTTGTTACTTCTGTCTTCTGCAATCTGTTGTCAGCACACTGACTTTTTGTTTACTCCTATTGGAACAGTTTGTTATTTAATTCTGTATACTTACATCCTACAAACAGGTTATCTATTCTAATGCTCTGTCTAGGCAAAGACTTAGAGGTGTGATGCTTGCTAGCATGTGCAATCACCTTTAACCCATACTAACCTGTTAGAGCCTAGGCTCCCCATGATTCTTTAAGACAGTCTGTTTGGCCTGTTTTAAAGGTAATGTGTCCTATCTAAAGCTTAAGAAAAATATAGTTTGACAAAAGCTTTAAGAAGACAGCAGTGTACATGTCCAGTCTCTTTGTGTAGCTGTTTGATTCCATTCCCCCCCTCCTTCAAGTTGGAATAGTATTTTTTTGTAAAACAATGTGTCTTTGTTTTATTTATAAACCTGCCTATCACTTTTGGCTTTGTGGAAGACTCCACAGTTTTATCTAGGCTCTGTTCACAATGAATTTTTAACTGATGTATTTGTAGTCACATTTAATCTTTAGTGTGGACTTCTAGTTCTGCACTGAGCTAGACAGTTAACCCTCAGAGTAAACTCTACCAATAATACTTGCTTTTTTACTAGGGTAGCATGTCTACATTAGGTAGTGTTGCGATAGTTGTCCTACAAGTTATGCTGAATTATGTGGTTGAACTCACTTGTGTTGGGCATATGAAATATATGTTGAAGTCAGTTTTTCCCAGAACAGTCATCACAGAAAAACAGATTTTCTGAATATAGAAGTTACTTGTATATAATTTTCCTGATCCATCATTTATTATAACAGTTGATTGATGTGCAGAGTACTTCATTCTGAATCAAATAAAATATATGCATAACTTTTCTCTCTAGGACTATCTTGGATTTCCATATTTAAAATCTGACAGCTGAAACATGAGGGATTTTTATCACTGTGTAACCACTGTATGACTATAGTAATGCAAAAAAAAAAAAAAGGAAAGAAGATTTTAATGTGTATTGATAACAGCCAAAGATTCATCTCCCCTGTATTGCCTTGATCTTTCTCATTTTCACTGTGTCTTTCATTGTTGCTTGTTTTCTTTTTTTTTACAGGGAAGGCAAAAATAGGAGTCATTCTTTAATACTCTGATACACAACTTATGTGATAGCATGTGCTTCTTATTTGTGCTAACTTGTTTACTTGATCATTAAATATTGTCAAATATCAACCATTTAGAACCAACAGTATTCCAAGCTCTTATTCATTTAGATTCACTTATGTGTGTTAATTGTTTGGGCCTGATGATGGCAGATGCTATACCACCATCTTTATCTCTTATTCTCCAATATGCTTAAACCATATTTTAGGACATATTCATTATCTACTTATTTTAATGCTTGCCTTTGTAAAAATCTATTTCACATCCTCATTCTTATGTCCTCTGTCAAGGTCTCTGCTAGTTCAGTTTTCAGTATTCCTACATCATATTATTTTGCACTGCCATGCCCTTTACACAGTTTTTCTCAGCGATTCTTCTTATACATGCCCTACATAACTCACTGAAATCAATCTCCATTTAATTCTCTCACCTCCCTTTCAGTACCCTCCCATTTTTTATAGTGAATTTTTCTTTTTTTGATTATATAATTTTAATCTCTCTGGTAAGCTGGTTTATGTTGTTTCTTGTATTCTTAACAACCAGGATAAACCTGCTCTGAGAGATACATAGAACCAAATGATGTTCCCTCATATCTTTTTTTTTAAATACTGCATTGTAGGTCCAGTTAAGCACTTTGAGTGTGTAGAGTAAGATCTTTGCTTTTATTTCACATCTGAAGAGTTCTGTCCAGCCCCTTCAGCACCCAGAGAGCCACATTGTATGAACACTGCTGGTGCTGCCTACAGGTCCTCAAAATTCAGCATCCACAGCAGCTCTGCAGGATCCGTTAAGCAGCCCCAGGCCACCTGCAGACCTGCAAGATAGTTCTTTTCTCATAACTCAGTCATTTGGAAACTGTCTTTTTGTAATTCGTTGTCTGATAAATAGTATTCTGAATTAGTGTTGGATTTATTCATGTAGTTGATTTCATTAGGCAGCAGGATGATGAACACTCTTTCTGCCTCATAAACATAAGTTGCACTAGCCTAGTGTCACAATCTAGTGTGAGTTACATGATCAGTGTTCTCCCATACGTTCTTGGGGGATGAAGTTGCATTTCAAACGCAGACAAAAGAAATTTGACACCGTTTTGACTTAATGAGAGAAGCATGCAAGTGTCTGCCATGGACTGGATGCTCTACTTTATCTTTTAGCAAAGAGATACCATTTCATCCATAATGCACACAAGCTGTTTCAAATGATAAGGCAGAACAAGAGGCTTGTTAAAGGATGGTCTGCTTTTGCCAAGGTGGGCGTGAAACTCCTGACTCTGTACTGTGTGTCATTTCCCCACCAATGTAACAGCAATGAGATAAGAAAAACGCTCCAGATCTTCATGTTACAAGATGGAGAACTTCAAATGGTAGTTATTTGAACATTCAAGAACTGGGTGCTTTCTTTTGTGGCAGAGGCTTTCTCTTAGGTGGGAGGTGAGTGTGAGCCCATGTACTGGTTTTCTAGGTCTTTGTCCTTTGCCCACAGGACCCTAGTATTATAGAACAGTGGGAGTGCAGAATGGTCTGTGGAATAGAGCTTTATTTTCACTCATGCTGCTGCCCTGAGTTATATAGCTTCGAGGAATCCTTTTCTTTTAGAAAGAATATATCTAATAAAATAAATTTCCCCTTTCTACACAAAATGTGGTAGTGTGATCAGTCCAAGGTTATAGGTGCCAATACTGTCTAATTACTCTTGCTGCCTGTTAAGTTCTAAGAACAGCTTTATATTCTTTCATTATCTTATGACAGGTGGAAACACTGTTCATTAAAAATTTAGCACTCTTCTCATTTATTCAGAATAGATTAACATAGTGGTGCACTATGATAGGTTGTTGCATATGAAACTGGTGATGCTGTTACCCTTGAGCCAGAAATGCAGCTCACTCTCAAAAGGATGCTGTAAATGTGCACAGTTCTCTATCAATCATGGTAAAGGCACAGGATTTTTCAAAAGTGTCTATTAGTTTCAGGTGTGTCACTTCTGTGGTGCTTATCTTCATACAACTTAAGAGCAGCCTGATTTTCAAAGAGCAGGTGTCCATCATTTAGTAAAAATCCAGTTATATTAAAGTGTCAGTGAACTTGAGATATCCAGATGTACTAAGCCATTTTTTGAAGTCTCGTTCAAACCAATGTCTTCTGCAAGACTTTGTAGTCCAATTCACCAAATACAATGTATAGAATAAAAACAAGATGAGGCTTGAGAAGAAAGAGACATCAAAGGAAACAGAATGAAAACACAGAATTTGTCATATCAGAGCAGACTGTTGATCTGAGGAGGACTGTGTTCTGCTTCCAGCTGTGGCCAGTACCTTGTGATGGTAAAGAAGGGCCAAAAAATATGATTCTTAGCATGCCATACAAAAATCCCTCCCAAGGTTTTTGCTCGTGTTGTTCACTGCAAATAGATTGGTTAAGTAAGAATGAGGTGGAATAAGAAACCATGCTTGCCAGTTGATAGTTGATGAAGGAAGCGTATCTATGTCTAACACACAGGCAAAATGATACAAGACTAGTTCATCCTTAGGAAAATATTATCCCTGTGATGCTGCCACATTCAGTGCCTACATGGGTTATGTCTGCCTTGAACAGAAACTGCTAAGTTTGCAAGGTGATTTTCTTTGGAATTATTTATCTTAATTTTTTTCTAATTTCTCAGAAAATTTTGTGATATTTCATTCATTTCTCCTTTGTGCAGGAACTGTTGCTGTGGAAAACACAGCTCACCAGGCATTACTTCCTCAAAATGCAGATGTGAAGTTAGGCACTGAAGGTCAACCTGTGTGTCATATCCTTCTTATTCTTGCATCAGTTCAAACTTGCATCTTCCTGATTGTCACATTATAAGAAAGACTGTGCAGAATTGTGGAATGGGCTAGGTTAGAGGGGATCTTTGGAGATCACCTGGTCAACCCTTCCCTGCTCAAAGCAGTGCTAACATTTGGTAAAATCTTTCAGGACCTTCTCTGGGAAAATTTTGACTATTACCAAGGATGGAAGTCTCATGACCTCTTTGTGAGCATATTACTTTGCTTGACTATGCTTTTTATGCTTTTTTCCCCCCTTTGTATGTAATTGCAGTTTCCCATGATGTAAGTTTTGAGGATTGCTTTTTGACCTTCTGCTGTGCACTACTAAGAAGAAGTTGTCTCTGTCATCTCTCTGGCACTTCTACCCCCCCTTAGGAAGTTGAAAATAGAAACTAGACTCTCCTTTGTTCTGAGTTGAACAAATCCAGTTTCCTCAACTTTTTGTCATGTCACGTGCTCCACTAACGTGATGGAACTTCTCAGTTTGTAAATATCCGTTTTGTCCTAGAGAGCCCCACACAATGCTCCAGATGGGATCCCTCAAGTGCTAAATTGACAGGAATAATTGCTTATTTATAAAATGGTTCATGATTGGTTTCTCTCTCATCCCTCTACATTGATACCAAGACAAGAAGGAAAACAAGATTTTGAGACTACAAGAAGAAAGAAAAGAGATGTTGTGATGCTGTGCTTAATTTTTCCCTCTGGTTCTTTCAGTTTTTCTTTATTTCTGCATAGTGACACAACTTCAAAAGAAGGGGCAGATGGTGCTGCTATTGATCCCAGCTATCAAAGACACACCCTCCTGAGAGGAAGGGGAGAGATAAGGGTTTCAGCCAGTTCCAGCTTGGTCCTCTCAGTTGTTTGGGAGGAATACACTATCCATTCAGAGATGATTTAGTATCAAGTTGAATGATACTAATTGAAAAGATGTCTTTTTGCATGCAAAAATGTTATTGTTTTGAATTGTGAGGCGTGTTTGTATTTTCAGGCAGTCTGCTTGCCCCTATAATGTAGAATGTGTGTGCAACATATTAGGCCGGACTTTTGTACCTTTAGAAATACAGTATGTATTACTTGTTTGAGAAATGCCATGCTTCGGTGATTTAGACATAGGAATTGCCTTTCTAGTTTCTAGGTTTCATTGCAGCTTAGACCAGGAGAAAGCTCTGTGCTGGAGAAGCAAGGTATTTTCAAGACAAAATGAAAGCTGAGTCTGCCTGCTGTCGGGTGAGTTGTCTAGGAACATAAAGTCCCATGTAATTGTCAAAGTCCTCTTGGGGGGGGGGTAGGGGTGTGTCTAACCTGAAGAGCTAATTTTTAGAAGTATTTAGGCAACTAAGTGAGCAATAAGAACATAATGCGTTTTAAGGAATTTTCAGTCCTGACGTGCCTTGATTTCCTGTTTTGGACATGGACATAGTCTCTTCTTGCAAGGGTATGTGGAGATGAAATTACGTATTCAAGTCTGCAGAGTTCTCAGACACTATGTTGTGTGCAGGACATAAAGTTATTTCACCAGGTACTATGATAGAGGGGTTTAATGCTCCTCCTATCTCAGTCCAGTCAATCCTTTGCTTCTGCTTGTTTACCTTTTCCCTCCTGTTTTATTGTGATATACTTCTGTTCTTTGAGAAGCATATGTTGATGAATACTGATGGCTGAGTGTGTGTTTTGGAAGAGGTATATATACTCGTGGATTTCTTTTTTTTCCATGACACTTCTACAAAAAATAACTGCAAAGCCATTCATGAATAAAACCCAGGCACTTGGTATAACTGTGCAGAGTATAAATCACCAAAGAGGCAGCCTTATGTTTGACTTTATAATATGCAGCAGAAGTGCCTTCACATCATCAGATGTTGATGCTATGGCTGCCATTCCTAAGTTGTTCCCCCCACACCCCAAGCTGCTGCTAATAAATTACAAACACATTTGCTCTCATTAATCATTCTTTGAAATGGCAGAATAGTCTTTGCTGATTGAAAATAATTATTAGCATCTCAAAAGGATTAAACAGCCTGTTTAGATTTTCATTTATATCACCATTTTGATGGAGTGATGTGGGGGTATGTACACAGCCTTTGTCTTAAAAGTAGTAATAATAATAATTAATGCTGTGTAACAAAGAGTTTCAGAAGGACTTCAAACAAAGAGAGAAAGAAAAGGCAGGCAAGGTGAGCTGTATAATGAATGTAGGACACAGAACTGAACATAAGCTTGTGTTGGGCAGGAAACCTCCTGCTGTATCAGAGCAGTGATAAACACAAAGGAAACTACAGCATTCTATATGTAGCAGTGGAGAGACTTGAAATTTCTGGCTAATGTTACAATCTGAGCAGTGTAATTAATCTGGAATTGAAATAATACCACAGATGTTTAAAATTATTTTTTTCTATCAAGTCAGTATCCTGCACATTTACAAATTGTAGGCTGTGGATTAATAGCCCCTGAAGTTCATTACTCAATGGGCCTTGCTCCAAGCTTTGAATTTACACTCAGTAAAGTGTATTTAGATTGAGACAATTTCCTGAAGTCAGACCCCGAGTCTTCAAAATAAAGTGTGTTTTCTCTTAACGTGTTCTGTGGGTACTGGGATGGGACTGCTTGCTGGGATGCATGAGGTATTAAAATAAATTAAAAAACCCCACACCAATGAGAAAAAAAGCACCAGATAAGATTTAGCACATGTATATTTCAGAATGGGATGCAATGTGGAGATGGCCAGATAGTATAACCCTATTGATGTCATGTACTCAAAATGTAACACTGGTAATAAGATATTATATTTGCCTGCTGAAGGGCAGGACTTATTAACTAGTTCCATGTTCTGCACTAATTTGATTGTGCTGTCTTGGGACATGAGCTGACATATCCATGCAGTGCAATACACCTCTCTGTGGAGGTACTTGCTACTTAGGGTTTGTTACAGGATACAGGCAAGATTCTGGGAGGTACAGAAAGACTATGGGTCATATTCAGATAGGGTAAATTCCATCAAAGGCTTTGTGCTTGATATTTCCTGTTGATTCTCTGTAGGCAGCTCTCTGTCTTGACCCTCATTTTAGTACTTTAAGTCATTCCTTCGAGTCAGTCAGCTGCCCAGTTCTCTAGACGTGGCACTTAGATGTAAATGGGGCTGTTAAAATAAATCCCTCTGTGATTGTCATGTTTCATTCATCCTCTGTGGCATGCTTGAAGTGAGAGCCCTAACAGTGAGAGGCCAATAATGGATTCTCTTCACCTGGGGGGATGGGACATGTGGCATTCTAGTTTCTACTCAGAAATATTTACATAGATTTTACAAAATGAAAAAGCCCCAACAAGAAGGGTGAAAATGTGATCTTGTTTGGAAATGATGATGGTCATGTAGTCATCAGTCATGGCTGGGCTTCGTGAACGAAGATTTGGGAAGGGCTCTCCCCATGTTTGTTACAAGTGCGCTGGTGGCTAAAAAAGCCAATACGAGATAGACACGTCCAGTTGCAAAAGGCACAGCAGAAAGACTCCTTAGGAGGTAAATTCTGCAGGGCACGATTCTTTCTGCATTGTTTTTTCTCCTCAGGAGTAATCCTGCTTGTGTTCTCAAAAGCATCAGCAGTGTTATAGATGGTGTGTCTCCAGGCCTTCCGATTTCAGGCCAGAGTAGACCAGTTATGTTGATCAATATGGCCAAGGCTGAGATGTTGTTCCAGGGAGTCCTTGTATCTTCTCTTCGGGGCTCCTCTCTTGCGGCAGCCGGTGGCAAGTTCACCATAAAGCAAGATCTTAGGGAGGCGGTGGTCCTTCATCCTGGAGACGTGTCTCGCCCAGCACAGCTGTGTTCTCAGCAACATGGCCTCAATACTTGTGACTGCTGCTTGTTCTAGAACAGACGTGTTAGTCACATAATCTGACCAGTGGATGTTTAGGATTGTACGAAGGCAGCGTTGATGGAAGTATTCTAGGAGACGCAGGTGGTGGCAGTAGATGACCCATGATTCAGATCCATATAAGAGAGTAGACAGCACTATGGCTCTGTAAACACTGACCTTTGTACTTTTCTTCAAGTGTTTATTTTGCCAAACTCTTTTATGAAGCTTTTTAAAGGCACTATATGCCTTTGCTAACCTGTTGTCTATCTCTCCGTCAATCTTACCATCCGAGGAGATGAGGCTGCCTAGGTAATTAAACTGGACTGATTTGAGCTCTGATTGACCAATGGTGATATGGGGATGATGGAAGACTTCCTGAGGTGCAGGTAACAATTGAATTAAACCTCTGAAGCAGAAAGGACTTCCATAGTTGTTAAGTAGAGGGGAATCCAGAATTATTTTTTACTTATGTGGGCTCCTGAGAGAGAGATGGAAGCACAGTGCCTTTGTCAATTTTTTTGTGACCAGGTAATGAATGGCTGATCACTATTTAGATGGTTGTGCATCTACTCAGTAGCACCTTGTTGACTTTAGCAGTGGAAGAAGGGGATGTTCTAAGCGTTGAATGTTCAAATGATGTCTTAAATGTTGGGCTTGGAAACCTGAAGAGTCATAAAGGTATCTTGTAAACCTAACTCTGGTCAACCCAGCATTCATTTCCTTTGAATATGACTTTTTTCAACTAAAAGGGAAATTGTACACAGAAGTACTGTATCTTTTTTTCCCTGTCACATTTTGTACCAAGAATCACAATACAAAACTTATTTGGATTTATGGTTGGATAAATGGTTTTGTGACACAGGTCAAGGAACCCTTGACGTAATGATTTAACTAACCTGTGGAGCATTATTTTGCTGATTGTAAAATGGGAATTTTAATTTCTCTTGCACTTTGCTATGCTTAATTAGTGTGCAAGGTCTTCTGGCAGGTCTAATATCTTGGATAGGTGTGAAAATTGTCTATGAAAATATTTAAAAGTAAATGCAATTTATTCTTCTGAAGTTCAGTATCCAGTTCCTAAACGTGGAGCTCCAGATGGAGGTTTACTAGAAGTGTGTCTTTAACATTATGTATGATAGTATATGCTCTTCCTTCCCTTTTACAGTATTCTTATTTCTATGTGCAGGTTCCATTTTGAACCTCCTCCATAGCAAACATTTTATTTTTCAGTCACCTTGGAAGATGTTTCTGAGAATGGTATATATTGAAACAGGTTCATGACTTTCCTGTTTTTCTCACAGACCACCTTAATAAATATTGCATTGATTCTTTGCTATATTAGCTGCTACTGCTGTGTCATTAATTCAGACTTTTCCATGCACAGCTGTTGTTTAAATGTACAGAGATCAAGGGGATAGAGTAGGTCAGACCTGTTTGTATTTTGCATGCATAGATCACTTGATTTTATGAGGGGAAGGAACTTATCTAACCTTGTAACTAATAGTTACACATTGATTTGCATAATGAATTGGTGGCAAAGCTTTCCTTGTCAGCAACTAAAAGCAATATTGGATTTAAATTTACAAAGTTGTGGAGAATGATAAACCAAAATATAATGATCCTGGGAATTAAGGTAACAAAATGCGTGTCTGCCTTCCTTATGTTAGCCTAATTCCTTCTTTCTCTGGATTCAGATCTCCTTTGCAAGTGACTTCATGCAGCCAGATGGGAAAGCATTTTCCTCACCTCCCATGTGTGCAGGGAAGATCCTCACTCCAGTGAAGACCATGATCCCTTGATGGCACAGCCATCTGATATGTAGGTGGGAGGACACTTGACTGTGTCTCTTTCAACTCAAGCAGCATAATCTAGAATAGGAAGGAAGGTGTAGGAGATACAATTTGCTGCTACATACATCCACTATGAGTCCAGAACTTTGTGAATTTTATGCCGCAAAGCTTCTTTCTAAGTTGAATTTGTTTGCATGTTAGCTCCACTTGGTATGTTCCTGTATGTTATCACCCAGTTACGTATTTCTACACACAGGTCTTAAAATTATGGTTATGAAAATTATGGTTAAAATTTGGTTATGAAAAATTCTACTATTACAAAGCAGAAACACAAAGGATGAAAAAAATAAGGGAATGAAAAACATTAACCTAGAAGGGTCATTTTTTATAAAAACCTTGACATGATTTATTAAAATATGGGATTTTATAGAACAAAATACATTTACATATCCTAGAGACATTGAAAAATTGGAAATGGACAAGGTGTCATTGAACATTCTTTCTTTTTTTATGCACTTTTTCTTTAGTAACTTGGGTTATAATATCTGTTTTATTATCGGCTGCTTTTATTTTTATACAGTTTGGGCCTGATCCAGTATCTTCTTACCAGGAAAGACTATTCTTTGAATAGGGAGAATAGGATTTCATCCTTTTGTTTGTTGATTTTGACTGCTCATTGGAGTTCACTTTTGTTTCAGCTGTTAACACTAACTCACTATATCTTGAGAGTCTCCTGGATTATTGCTTGATAATTGGGAGACTGTGTAATACAACAAATTGTTTTTAGAAAGGTATAGTGTAGAACAGAAGGTTGCTCTATAATTTGTTGTAATTGTTAGTTTGACTCACTTGTCTATTCTAAACAAATTTTACTGTGTTATTGCAATTACTGAATGTCAAAAAATAGTAAAAGGAAAAATAATATCAGCTTCAATTTCAAGGGCGTTGTTAACAGGAGAACCTGAACTTAACTGCAGCATTAACATACAATATCAAGGTCTGCCCTTTTAAATGCAACAAAAGTCAAATAAATTTTGTGGATGAAACTGAAGAGTATTTAGTCTGTTTTGTTTTGCTTGGTGCTAGGATAGAATGTGAAACTAAATATCTTCATCCAGAGATAACTGAAGTCCCTGCTCCTGTTTAGATTTCATCATCTGTTAGAAATCTCCTAGGTGATTAAACTAATGCACTGTAAAAGAATGAATCAGTCCTGCAGAGTTCTCTGTACAGGGAATAACTTGCTCGGTAAAGTACTATTGGGGTTTTACTAAATTAAAATCCTAGGAATTTTTGTATATAATATATTTTATCTGTGAAAGCTGAGTAAAATTTTATATGTGACTCTCAAACTAAATTCCTATGGTAATTAATAAAGAAGATTTGAATACATTTCTGGTAGAGTCATCTTTGACCAATTTAATAACTTGATTTTCTTAACAGAGGACAATCCTTATCTCTCAAGGCTTGTGGTAACATTGGGATACACCATGAAATTGTTAAGAAAATCAGAGTCTTTCCTTTGTTGTGAAAAGATGAATTCAGATTGGAAAGTTATCATTTACTGACTCAGGTGAAATTCAGTCTTAGTAATTATTTAATATTTATATTTCAGTTCTTTTCTAGGTACCAGTAGATCCCTGAAACTCTTATTGGATGTATCAAGTAGGCTGCTTACCTTCGCAAAGCTAACTCATTTTAACTAATCACTTGTTTACAGATAAACATGAATATTGGTTTTTGCATGTCTGCAAAGACAGGTAAAAAATGTAGTCAAGTGCATATTCTTCTAGCATATTATACACACACTTACCTTATTTTAGTAGATTTATTAAATGTTACTTATCCCCACCCCCTCTTGGCCTATTTTTTGTGACTGCTATGGCAAGGGGGAATGACAAGAGCTAAAAAAGAGAGAAGGAAATGATCTTATCAGTCAGCTCAGAGATGGCATTTCCTGAGTGGCATTTTGCAATTGTTGCATGGATTAAAAGTGCAGATATATAATAAATTTGTGTTTTTCAGTGGGTTTGTCTTTCCACTCCTGATCTCCAGCTGCAATTTACTCTTTTCCACTTCACTGAATGTAGTTGTGGATAAAGACTACAAGAAATTAATTGAAATCAAACAAAATCTTCCTTTTATTATATGACATAGCATTTGTGTATGCATTCACTAATTCTAATACTGTTTGATTTTTGATTGTAGTGGACAGAAGTAATTATCTCCACTTTTTTTTTAATATGGTATGTGCTTTTCCAGTTTTTAAAGTTTCTTTCAGAATTCCATGTAAACAACTTACTATGCTGCACCCAGTAAGTACCTGCATGATGTGCACATTGCTGTAGATTGCTAAATCAATGTTAAATCTGACTAGAGTTAACTGAATTGGTAAAAAAAAAACCCCACACACAACCAAATATATGTACTCATTTGAATTCAAGAGGAAATTTTAATTCAGTCATGTATGCTGCCCTTTTATACTTTCTGTTTGTGAACACTTAAGAACTTGATTCTTGATTCTGAGAATATTCCAGGAACATTTAAGACTGAAGATTTTATGAAAACAAATGTTTAATATAGTAGTAACAGGGTGAGAATCCTTTGGTCCTTTGGTAATAAAGCTTGTGATGGTGTTGTGGAATAATGGTTGTCTTTTTAAAGAGCTGGTTGATGTAGAACTTGATTTGGAAGAGGGCCTTTCATGGTTAAATTCAGTAGTCTTACAAGAGCTGGGGAAGACTACCATACTTAGGAAGTAAAGCTGCTTGTTTTTCATAGGTATGTTACAAGGTGATCTGTTTGATCCACTTGAAACAACCAAAATTTTCAGGAAAGAGTTTCTTGTGCAATAGCACTTGGCAGAATGGAAAAGAGGATTGCACACTCTGGAGAAAGGAGTTGGTGGCAGCTCAGCATACAGTGCTTTCCTTAGTTATTTGGGAACAATACGTTTAGTTGGTTTTTGACCTGGTGTCCTCCCAAATCAACAGTAAAGGTTGGACAGATAAATAAGAGAAATTTGATGCACTGGTAATTAAGAAAGTATTCTGATTCAGGGCAGTAACTTAGAGGAAATGAAGAATGCAAACACACAGATGCAAACAGAGGGGAGAGCTTTTCCAAAGCTAATCCAACAACCTTTGAGCTCTGTCTCTGCAGAGTACAGTACTTTGCCCGCTGTGGAGGGAAGGCTGATTTCATTCTTTCTCCTATTTTGTTTTCAGTGTGGAGTCACTGCAGTAATCTCTGTTCAAAAGATGTTAGAGATATGGCAGAATTTGCTGCAAGCGAGAAGGATTACCCAGAGAGTTTCTGTGTATGAGTTCTATTTCCTTGACAAACATTGACCAAACAGGACAGCAATGGTAGCTGATGGATTAAGGCAGGGCAGATCCTGAGGGAAAGGGTTCCTTTCAAGAGATGGGTTTTTGACAACTGGCAAGTCAAGGAATTTCATCTTTAGTGGAATGGAGACTTGGAAGTTCTTTCTACCCAGCTGGGAAGGTAATAGTCTAAATTGCCAAGGAGTCCAAAGGTAGCAAAGTAATGAATTAAGGAGAGCATCAAGCTGGACAGAGTATAAAGAGGCATGTTAATGAATTTAAGAGTAAAATAGCTGCTAACTAAGGAACACATTCTCTTATTTAAGTCAGCAATTATACTGGAAGACAGCAAATATTTTACTTATATTTATAAAAAGCCCCTGATAGGATTTACAGTGCCTGGCAGAATGCCTGTTTCAGCTGAATTGATGCCTAAGCTCCACCCATTTCCTCTGTTTCACTGCTGACTTGCTTAGTGGTGTCACATTCAGCCAGCTTTAGGAATTCTTTAGCTGCATATTAATTGCATGCAAGTATGCCATTAGGCATCAAGGCATGTCTGAGTTAGGTATAGTAACACTTTAGTATCTTTGATGTTCTGAGCAAAGTAATACTCTGATAAAGTAACATCCTGAGTGGATAAAAGAGTACAGAGCAGAGAAAAAAGGAGTTCATTTTCCTCAGGAGAAAAAAAAATAACCTTTGGAGTATCTCAGGTTTCCACATATGGGTGGAAGTTGGTCTATTTATTAATCATTTGGAAAATGGAAGACCAGTGAGGTATTAAATTATAAGTATGCTCCAAAATAATGTAGTTAAGGTTGAAGAAATGTGAACAAACTTCAGGAAGAACTAACAAAGCTGGCAGCAAAGTTGCCACAATGGTAGGATAAAATCAGTGTTGATTTAAAGTGGTGATCCAGGATGCATGGAGATCCAGGATGAGATCCTATCATCCACAGATGATAGGAACAAAAAGAAAAGCCCACCAGTTCAATAAGGGTTTTTAAAGGAGCCTTTAGTTAGTTGAAAACACTGATGATTAGGATTACAACTGTACTTAAGCATGCTCTAAAGTGTATTTTGCTTTTCATGCCATAGTTATTTTTAGCATCACTACTCTGTTTTTCAATTTGAACACAAGCCTTTTGATTTCACTGAAGTTGGAAAGGAAGACATTCTGGAGTAATTAGAACACTACTGTTCTTTTCAGCCTTAGCATTCCCTTTATTCATATGGTTAAAAAAAAATCAAACTAATGGACTTCAGAGCCTTGTAGGGTGCATGGGCTGGGAGAAGCAGCAGGAAAACAATATACCTAATGTGGTGAAAGGTGAGATAACAAACTTTTATGTACCCTGGGTACCATGTATTAATCTCCTGATAACTGCTTTCACATTTGAACCTTCTGTCTCTTATGTGAGATCCAGCAATCTTTGCTTTTTTTTCTGTTCTGGGAGCAATTTTCTGAATCATTAATTTTCAGTGGCCAGGCTTCAATTAGCTTAATCAGGCATTGATTAGATTTCTCAAGTCCCTGGCATTTATTTTCCACCTTGCCTATATGGTTCCTTGACTCCATTACCTGATTGTTCACTTATTGCATATAAGGTTGATTCCTCTCCATTAACATTCCCTGATGAGAGGTCTCGTTAGCCATCCAGCTAGCCACTTTCATTAGTGATGGTGGCAATTCATGGTGAAGGCCAGTTTCTACTGCCCTTGCAAAGAAGGATAGTTTCTAAGTTGTGTTACTCTGTCAGCAATTTACTCTTAGATGAAAGTGC
This sequence comes from Manacus vitellinus, assembly GCF_001715985.3. Classification (NCBI taxonomy): domain Eukaryota; kingdom Metazoa; phylum Chordata; class Aves; order Passeriformes; family Pipridae; genus Manacus; species Manacus vitellinus. The sequence continues at coordinate 8,927,393 of NW_021940604.1, read as the reverse complement.
TGCTTATCAACAGTTCTGACCCAAAGGGAAAATACTTTATTTGGAATACACTTCATACTTTGTTTAAAAAGTTGTGAAATTGTAGGAAATGAAGTAAACCACTAATTTTTTGAAAGCATACTTAATTCAAGTTTAGGGTTTTTTTAAATCCGCTTTTCTTAGTGTCTAGCCTGATGTATTAAAATGCATTTTCATAGCCAGTACTCATGATTTCTGAGGGAGTTTGACATAGCTTTATAATTAAGGCTAGTGTAAGGCACACATAGGCTCCATGTCGCCATAGACTACAGCCCCCATAGACCCATTTCCCATTCATAGATACTAGTTGCTCAGCAGTTGCTCTTGTGTGCAGACTTGTTCCTCATGATACATGTTTTGGGGAGGTGTGAGCACGCAGCAAGACAGGAATGAGCCTGGAAGTGAGGCATTGGACAGAGCTGGAAAGTGGGACTTGAGATTCAGGTGAATTTTTCTACATGGAAAAGCACTTTCTTTTCTCTAAATTCTATTGAGGTTCTCACATTGTCTATGGTCAGATGTGTACATTATGTTTTGTTTTTGCAAATTGTGTCTACTAAAGGCTCAAACCTCTTTTTGACATTCTCTTTTTAAGTTATGTGTATACAGTAGCTTGAACTAGACAGACCTGAATGTAAATGAGCTTGTGCCAAAATCAATAGCAGGGAAGTTCTGATAGCGCAGTTTCGAGTTTAACAACTTTGTGTTATATATGCTAATTAAAAACTCTAGTCTCTAGTAAAAAGTTTTGTAACAATAAAATATGGATTTGAGTTGAAAAATATGGAATCAGATCTTCAAGCAGTTTTTACTGTAGGTTTTTTGAGTTGGGAGAGTTGCCAACATTTCCTTTTCTTTGTAACTAAACTGAAGTTGCTTGACTTCAGTTTTGATGAGTCAACATGTCTGAAAAAAATAACATACTGCCAGGAAGCTTCTAGGTCACTCTAATTTTCACATGCTTATATAATTATATATGATTTGTCTTATCACAGTCCTAGGACATATAGGTGCCTTCTAATTTAAATGATAAAACACAGAAAGGGATCCTTGCAAGGTTTAACATTTGGGTTTTTTTGAGATTGTTCAGAAATATTTTGAGCTTCGACTTCAGCTTTTGGTCAAAAATGTTAGCACAAAAATTGTAAAAAGCAATTAATGATCCCTTTCTTCTTAAGAGTTAGTTGAAACAGTGATTAGATTCAGTGTGAGACTGTTCTGAAGTTAACTTCCTCTTTTTGTACTCTTTGTTTTAAAGATTCATTGTGATCTGCTGGATTTTTAGACAGAGAGAGATCTCATTTTTCTTATTCACTTTGTTGTTTATGCTTCATGTCTTTATTATGCCCCCCCAACCATATCCACTTATTTGAGAAATATAAAATGTGGAGAGTTCAGTAGGTTTCCTGTCTTGAAATTATTCTAAAGTTATATTTTAGTCGATTGCAATCTCACATATATGATAAATATTCTTTGGTTTTATTAAAATATCCCCCGTCCCTGTTTTGAATCGTCCCCCCCCTTTTGAATCAGAGGTACCCTTCAGCAAAGAAATTTTCATGTGTCTAAAGCTGTCTTTCTACAGAAACCACGGTCTTCTGTGATGAAAAAACCCTTTGAAAATATCTGACAGTTCATCTTTGCAATTAGTAATTTTCAATTACTACATTCAGAGTGGCATAGAGCATTAACATACAGCTATCTCAGAAATCACATCCAGTGTCATCACTCCACTTTTAGTCATTAGTTGTCTCTGAGGTTTCTGGGCTTACTGGGACCATTTGCAGGGCACCATCAGTTTGGACCTTTGTCTTTTCTGACTAGTGAAACCCACTGCTGATTCACTGCATTACTTAGGCAGTTAATAATGCTCTATGAAGGACTGCTAGGAAGAGGTATTTTGTCAGCTGTAGAGGCAATGATGTGGGGCTCGTGTTTCTCCAGAATCGATGGCACAACTCCGACAATCTTGCCAGCTGCCCAAGCGTGTCTCATTTTCAGTTTTGGAGCTGGAGGTTATTGATAGAGTATGGATAAATGGCCTGTTCAACAGCTATTCTTTCAGGCATAGCTTTACATGGTTCACCCAGCTGAACCACGCTAGCACAAAGCAAATGTGAAAATGGTTGCCCTGAGGTACTTCTTCTTTCTTCCTGGATGGTCCCAAAGGGCATTATTGGTTGCTATACTTCAGTGCACTTTCTACAGGTGTATTTTAAGAATCTCTTTAGAAATCCCTCATCTCCAACATATGCATAAAATAAGGTGCTTGATGAAGGGAGAAGTTATAGTCCTTGGTGGACAGTGCTTGATAGACACCCTGCCTAGTTCTGGCTAGTCAGAAAACTGCTGTGGCACATGTCCCCTCATTTGTGTTTTTCCTGCTGATAAGGCAAATAGGCCTGTTAATTTCCAATCCCCACCTTGAAACACCTTTTTACCTTCTGAGTAGTCCACGGAAATGTTCCTTCAACAAGCACTACCTTGAGTTCTCAAAACTGAGCTTAGCAAGGCTGCTTGATTTATTGCAGTGGGTTCTTAAGGAAGTCCTGTGACATTTTGTTGCTGACAGCTCAAAGCTTCTGACTAAAGATGAAGTTATTGGTTTTAATTAGATCTGGATAAAAGGAACAAAATTATAACAAAATTCTCATAAAAGTTCATTTCCATTTTTCATCAAAGATTTCTTTACAATGAAATTTTCTTAGAGGGAAAGATTAGATCTATGTAAATTTAGGTGCTTAACTAAGTTGCCAAAGATCAGAGCTTAGTTTTTTTTAGATTTTCTCTGCAGTCAAGGGAGAGAGACAGAGAAATCTAGAAAGATTGTAAGTCTGGTTGATGTGGGCTGGGTTGCACACTGAAGCAATTTGTCTTTCTCCATTGACTACACAGGACAGATACAAGAGCTGCATAATTATGCAGCTTGTGAAAATAAGCTTAGGTGAAGTGCAGAAACACAGAGGGAAGAATCTAGACCTAAACATCTTTCCTGCAATGGGAATGAGTTGACTAGACCTCCATTTGTACCATATGGTATGCCTCAGGGAACGGACCTGACTTAGGTAGGGAGATACTGATGGAACAAGCAATGTGAGCTATCCTCCCCCTAAACTTATATACTGCATTAATGACCCGGGAAATATTCATGACTGTTAAGCAAACCTGCTTCTGCTAGAGAAGCTTAGCTGTGGCTGAAAGGCTCCAACTGACTCCAAAGGGTTAGGTATAGAGAATTTTATTCTCTCTTTCAAGGGAGAAAGAACAAAAGCCAAGAGCTGGTCAAAATCCTAATACGTCCTTATTCCTAAACATTTTAAAGTAGCTTGAACACAAAATTTATGGCCAAAATTCAGCGCTGCATAAAACAAGAGGTGTACAGCGTTAGTTCTTCATATACATTAGTTCTTATTTTGTCTTTCAAAAAAACACATGCCGATAACATGTGATAACAATACATGTGAGTATTGTAACTATGAACATTAATGTTCTGAAATAGAAATTACTGCATACCTTATTAACTGCTTCAGCTTATGATTAGAAATAATAAGGCATATATTCTTGCTAGAAATAAATGTGGTGCATTTTGTGCAGGAGCTAAATGGAAATTAAATTAAGTTTTAGACAGTGAAGAGTACAGTTGTATATTTATTCTATACATACATAGAGAAAATACATTATTTAGTAATAGGTGTTTTTTTTGGAGTGAAGTTGGGACAGCCACATTATTAATGATTAAAATACCGTGGGTCATCTCTTGCTGTTATGAATAGTACCCTGTATCATTGCACTTTGTACATGAAATATGATGCATGTATTGTGCCAACAGAAAAAAATATTATCAAAGCAGTTATATTAAAAAAATTGAAAAAAACCTTTTACTTTCTGCTTGTAAACTCTGGTACTTTCCACCTGTATATCTATCCCAGGCCTTTGAGGCAGCCATAAAAAATAACTTTAAAGTATTGGGAGTTTGAAATTTGATATTTCAAGGAGTTTTAAGAGCTAGATGCAATCCCTCGGACCTGTTGGGAAAGAAGGGGTTTCTTCTTTCAGTTACCTTTTCTGCTTTACAAGGCTGGAAAAATTTCAGGCTTTAAGTTATGATTTTTATTAATACAAAATTTCTCTGATATAGACTTTGTCTGCCTTTGTCCATAGAAGTAATTTGTGGAGGAATAAAATCAAAGATTTTTGGAACTCCTTGTGACCCTGAAATATTAAAATAAGTCCCAGAGAGCAGGATTAATATGCAGACGTCAGATATCCATGATATAGGTATTTTTTTACACAGTTAGTTTGTCACACGGCTCTTACTGAATGTGCTATTTTGCCATGTCACTCTACAAGGACAGCTGGTTAAATTTATTGAATGGTGAGTGTACGAATTTCTGCAGATGAAGGAAACATTTTTCCTGGCCTATTGATTTAAAAAGAAAATGATTTGTCAGTGTGCAAATGTGTCTGGAGGAAAAAGGGTAAAGGAAAGAATTAGAGGTCAGTCCATATAATCATAAGTGAATCATATAAATGTGTACATGTGCTCAGGCTGTGTAGATGACCTGACTGAGTTATTAATTGTTCTCATGAATATTATGCTGGACTGGGATTTTCCTGAAGAATATTGGAAAATGTTGATTCAGTGAAACTAAATCTTTTTACAGACACATACTTAGTTTCATCTGGATCTGTCTGGGAATGTTTTCAGGTAATAGGAGAGAATTTGGGTGGCAGGAGAACATCGCCCTTTCCACTGGAATAATGAACTGGTTGAGGCACTTGGCATGGATATGGGCGAGAGAGTGCAGAGCTGACTGCCTGTGGGCCCACCTCACTCTTGCCTGTGCCTGTTTCCCCATCCTCCTGGCACTGCACAAGGAGGCTGTGCTCAGTGTGAGTTTTATAAAAAGGACCATTTTTAATAGCTTTATGTGGAGTGGTTTTTGTTTTTTTTGTTTTTTTTTTTTTTAATCTGATATTCTTGACTCTGAAATTTCAGAGAAAGTTCAAATTTTCTGCAAGTTATCCTTAAATCCCCATATTTGCTTTTAATCCCACTGCATATTTAAGCTCCTTCACTTAAGAGAATCCTATTTAATAAGTCAGTGTGCTGCTTCTTACTTTTGATTCCTCCTTTTGTTTTCTAGTACTTCTGTATTCTGCCATAGGCCTCCTGGACCTCCTTTTCCAATATCCCTGTTTTCCCTAAAACTCCTGATCCAAACTACTCCTTAACACTTTCTTTCCTTGCAGTAATTCCCTCACACTGCTTGTCTGCATTGTACAGATGAGAGTTCCAGTTTTGTAGCTGGGTCTTATCCCTCACATTTTTCTTTCAGAGGTGTTCTTTTAAGACATCCATAAAGTTTTACAGGTTTAAAGGCCAAACTTGAGAGGAAGATCTCATAAGGGAGCAAGGGACTTTGCTGTTCTTTCCTTTACCCCAATTTTTTCTTTTTAAAATATTTTTTCCATTTGCAGCTTTGCTCCATGAATAGCAGGCAAAAGCCCCTGGGGCCTGTTTATCCAGTCACCCCTATTCTTACATATTTGGGGTGGAATAAAATGGACTCCAGATACCATCAGCTCCTGCTGTTGGGTAAAAGTCTGACTAATGTTATTTTGATAAAAACCAAAGAGCCATTCCCCCTTTCTCCCTCTTCCCTCCCCCCAACCCTCACCCCACCAAGGGATTATGCATTTATTTTATGCTTTTAAATTGAACAGAAAGGAGTCATAATTTCATTTAGCATCTCCTCTTTCTAGCTGGTCTTTGGAAGACTGGGAAAGGTGGGGTGTACAGTTGGAGCACCCCTTTTTTCGCATTACCAATTCCCTATGCCTCTTTTCCTCCCCAAGCACAGTCAGGCACACAGGCAAACAACAGTCTATCTGCAACCCGGTTACCACTGCGAGCAACTACAGCTTTTTTGTTTAACTGTATAATTGCTCTCTCGGTGGGTTTTCTTTTCCCTGTCTCCATTTGTTTTCTTAATAACTAAGACCAGTACATTTAAACGGTCCTTTTTTTTTTTTTTTTTTAACAAGCATACTGGATGTAACAAGATATGCAGCTAAAAACATTAATCATATTAAAACTAATTAAAAACTGAAAAGTTTCTGTGCATTCCAAGCACTGGGGGCGGGAGGGGGCGGGGAGGGCTTTGGACTGAGCACTGGCGTTTCCTGAGCACAAGCAAATGCCTGACACATGGACTTCGCCGAATTCCAAAATGTAGCAAAACAGTGCCTGCATATTTGGCAGGAATCACCACCAGTTCAGGTCAGTGTCTGTTTCAGCAGAAGACGAAGCCCTGCATGTTAACAGAGGAAAATAATTCAGAGGAAAAGGGGAGGAACAACATGTGACATTTTGTAAGTGCAGCACTTGCGTTACCCAAGGCGCAGCACTCTCTGTAAACACTTCCTCTGATGCTACTGCCTTCGAATGCATTTTTTCGAATTGGGGCGGGGGGAGGCAGCGGGAGGGGTGAGGAGGAGGTCAGGGCTTTCAAGCTGTTGGGATATGAATGAGCTAGGGTTTTTCCCTTTTTTTTTTTTTTTTAAACTTGTGCTTTTTAAATGTTGAGTGCAATAAATGTTTTGAGGAGACACCAGTGAACCTGTGGCCAGAAAGAAAGACATGCAAGCAGTGCTACAGGACACCAAACCCCAAACCAGTGGGGGCTTGGAGAAGAGAAGGGGCAAGGCTGCAGGGAAGGTGGTGCAAGTGATGGGGCTCTGCAGTGCAATCTCACAACACCAAGTGCAGGGGAGGCCACCTGGGAAGGGTGGGTGACCCTTGGAAGCCCCAATACCTCACCTTGCTTCCACCTTCCTGCTCCATAAGCCTGTGGCATGGTTCTTGGTCACTGATCCCTGATATAGAGGTGTCAGTGTCCGCTTAGGGGCACAGTCTGATCCCCCAATTAATTTAGAAGCAAACCTATTTTTTACTTTCCCAGTAAGAGTAGGTCGTTAAGATTTAAAATACTCTTTTGGTCATGGCCTTCTTGCTTTCTTGAATTTCAGCACCTTAAGCTGCCTTTGTTGTTGTGGAACTTGCTATTTCTTCAGAGATAGGGCTGCATCACTTGTTATTGTAACACTTCTTGGTGATAAAGTTCAGTCTAAAAATTAAGCAGCTGCAATGTTGCAGCACAAATTAGTTTAATGTAAGCAGTCAGGAGCAGCTGTTTGGCTCGGGACTGTGCTCCGGCGGTGGGGGAAGGGCGCTGTGATGCTGACAGTGTTTTTTTTCTCTACATAAACATTTTCGGCTGTTGCAGCTTTTGTGCCGATCATGTGACAGTGTCCCTAGGCAGATAATTTATTTCTGTAGCTTTCATGAGCAATCATTAACCTTCAGACACTGAGCTTGCTTTCTGCTTTGTGGCATTTGTTATTTTTTTTTGTATCCTAACTAGTTTAATTCACAGAGTGTCAGGAGAAAATTACAACCAATTTATAATAGACTGTAATGCATAATACTTATGTTTCTATTAAAACAGACCTTGCTTACAAGACCATTCTTACGGCTTAGCTTGTGTTCATGGATCAGAATAATTATTTTCAGTGATGTAAGTGCAGCTGTCATCATGATACTCCCATAGTGTCTTATTCTGAATGCAAAGCCCTTCAGAGTCCTGATTTAGGACCACCCTTTTGAATTCCTCCTTTGCTGGACACACTGCAAAGTTTATTGAGATGCAACAGGCTTGGGAGAAAGGGCATAGCATTTATTCTGGTGATTCCTATTCTCCCACCATGACCGGCTGCTGAACAGGTATTGACCGCTGCAGAAAGTGTGTCTAGAGGAGAGGCGAGGCATTACTGATAACAATTACAGCTCGAATCTGTACTAACTTAATCTGGGGGTTTAGAGCAGACTCAGCAGACAGGATTGGATCACAAGGCAGTTGTGACTGTTAGAAAAAGACTGCATTTTTATTCCTGTCCATTTTGTTACAGTAAGGGAAACAATAAATTAAGTGACTTTGTCAAGGTCACTGAAGAAATAAATGTCAGGATAGGAATTTCCCTTTCCCTAATCCTTTTCCCCAAGTCCTGTGCTTTTGTCTAGGGAAGATGACAAAAGACTGAAAACTACAGAGTCTTGGGCGAAAGAACTAAAAAGTAAACAATAAAAAAACAAGGGTGTGGGGGTGGGTGAAGGGAAGGGAAATCTTGAGCTGAAAACCGGGGTAACTGCTGATTTACTGTGAATATAATTTTCCTTCAGATCTGAATGTGATTTTTGCTTTTGTTTTCTGCCTCTCTGCCCTATCTTAATTCCCTTTTCTAGCTGGCCATTCACTAGCACTATGAAGTTCATCTTTTTTTATACCAGAAAGCAAGATATTATGTTTATATACGCTTTGAATAGGTGTAGTCTAGACATGAGTATTCCTTTATTTCTTATAGTTTGTGCCATAGTGGAATCAGACATTTATAAGAGAAGTGCTGCCAACATAATGTTGCAGATGCAATGGACAAGACAGACATAGGGTGGAGGGGAACAGACATGGAGAATTAAAAGATTTTTCCAATGCCCCAAGGAAGAAAAGGGACTTTATCATAATCTGGTCAATGGAAGAGCAGTACCATCCAGATAGCTCAACTACTGCTTTACCCCCTTAGGACTCAAATGAAACTTTGTCTATCCTATGATTACCCATTAATTTATGAAAAAGGCATATAACTGGGAGAAGACCAAAATGTATGCTTAGTCTGAGATATGACAGTAGCACATGCTGTATCATTATGTAAAATATACAAATAGGTGCATGGATTTTGCTGTCAATGTCAGGAAAAACATTTCGTTTCTCATTAGTTAAAAATAATGTCTGAAATTGGTGTTTTACTGATGCTAGGTTTCTGTGTGGAAAGATGGATGAATGAGTAGCTCACTGTTTGAAACCTCCATCTTTCAAAATGTTTAATGAAAATGAAAGCGCAACATATGGTAAATGTGGACGGAAATCAGGGATGAAAAAGCAGAAGCCTGGGACACTCACTGAAGGGCAAACGGGAATACAGAGGGGCTTGTTGTGTTACATATAGAAGCAGGTAACATTTTCGGATGTATTAGAGTGACTTAGGAGTTATCATCCCATTGACTTTTGACTAGAGTCAGAATGTAACTGCCTAAGTGAATTCTGAAAATGGGAATTAGATTTCTAAGTCATTTTAAGGTGCTTTTGAAATTTTTAGTCCTAATCCCAGGGTGATTAATTTGTAACAAGGTGATTCATTTGTATCTTTCTTGTCTTCAGAAGCCTGAATGACACATCTGAGATGCACTCTAAAGGCACAGGTAATAGAGTGCTACCTCAGCGACTTTAAAAGACAATTGATTAATTTGAATTCATGCTTTTATTCACAGGTTTAAAGGATTCTGAAATTAGCAATAGTTGCTTTGGAGCTGCTTGGTTTGAACTTTCGCTTCCATGCCCTTGCCTTCATTAGGGTTTTCCCATTTTTTTTTCTTTCTTTTTTAATTTTTCCTGAAAACTGTCCTTATCTATCCCCATTGCTAACAGCAATGCAGCCCCCCTGGTCACAGCAAAAGCAGGAGGTCTAAGATAGTAGCTGTTTTGCTGCACGGAATGGCTGAGTAGTTTTAGACAAAACAGTGTCCTGGAACCTGCTGTGAACTGGTCTCTACCAGTTTGCACTGGGAACTACTGACACTTTTGCTGGAGCTGCCCTGCAGCGAGCAATGCTGGGAGAAAGGCCTGGTCAGATACAGTTAGTAAGACAAGACTTTCTTACAGTAAATTCAAGCCACCTAACCTGCTAGTTTGCCCAAAGATAAAATAAGACTGATTGCTTTGGTATTTCACCAGGTTTTGTTAGAATCTTGCTAAGAACATACTGCAGTGTTTTAGAAAGTTAATTTTTTTGTTATTACTGTCCTAATCTACTGTCGAAAAGCTGAAACTGTAGTAGTACTTGTATAGATTTGGTCAAGACGTTATATAAATCTATATATACTGTTGACTAACATCAACAACATTGTTGCAAAGGTCAGTTTCCATTGCTCCTGTGAGCCTCTGTGTTTTAGGGTGTAAGTGATGACACAAGATCCTTTCTGGAGTGAAAGGAAGACTGCCAAGTCTGTCTATGGGATTTCTTGAAAACATTAGTGCTTACCAGAAACAGCAGACACTAGAAACAAATCTAAATATTTGACTTGACTGTACTTTCAGAATCGAAGGATCTGATGGTCACAACAACTTTACTTTCATCCCCTGGTATAACTGCAACCAAACAGACTTCTCAAATTAATTTAGAAGGCAATGACTGGTATTTACTGTCTGGAGTAAGGAAACCTGGATTTGCTTGCCTATCTTCAAGGAGAAAAGCAGAGTAGAGGGACTGAATGCAATACAGGTTTGATTTATGGACTAATATTGCCAGCTTTTGACTGTGGAAATTATTTGGTGGAATGATTTGTTTCATACAGTTTCAAAATAATCTCCCTGAGAGCTAGGAAGTTATCTAAGTTTTGTGTGCTGCAGACTGGAAAGAATCATGTTCCCAAGGAGCCCTCCTGCATTTTCCAGTGTGTCAGCAGTCTCAACCACTACACATCTTTTAATGTAAAGATTCCTAAAAGGTCCTAAGGAATACTGGGGACATAGGAGTATTAGGAAAAACATGCCTGTAAGAACATACTCTAAAGCTCCCTACTCTCATTCACACAAGAGTAGAGTAAAGCTTCATCACAGTCTGGGCTGCAATACCTGGGCTTTTCTTTCCGAGTCCCTGGGCTGGAAAAAGTGCTACACATCATTTGGCCCTTGAGAAATGGAGTGCCTTGCATTGAGAGCAACCCTTGCATGCACTTCTGGCTCATATTGTTATTTAGGACATCAAGCACTAAGTTAATAAGTAACAGAGCTTTCCTTCTTGGTAGCCCAGAACTGTAGAGGGTGTATCTAGAAGATCTAAAGTCTACTGTGAAATCTGCCACCATCAGTTCTCTGAACTTGCTTTTTTAAATATAAACTGATACAACATAAATGTGTATGTAATACTTAAACATATTCTAAAACAGATCCCAGACTGTCCACCCTGCTCTCAGGAGAGAATGATAAAGCAGTTTCGTGAAGTAATAGACAGAGTTTGGAAATGGTGACAAACACAAGGTAAGAATGTATAGGAGAATAGTTAACCTGTTTTTTGAACTGGTAAATTTCTTTCCCTTGCATTTTTCATTGCTTAAAGAGGGGAAAAAAACCCCCAACACCCTCAAAAGGCAACACCACAAATGAAAACCGTAACCCAAGACCCTGCAGAGGAAGTGAAACTACAAGAACATTTTCCACACTAGCTAATTTCAAGGGTCTGGCATATACACAACAAGCCTAGGAAGTTTACAGGTTTGCTATACCATTCTCCAGAATGCCGATACATTGGACTTCCCTGTGATATGCACATGTGCTTTAATGTAGTTTTAAGCATTTATTTATTTTCACTTTAAATTTTTATCTCCTGTAATCCACTAATTCTCTTCACTGCCATGCAGCTGATCAGATCCAGAGACTTCACAGTAACCTTTCATCCCAACATGTGTATATATCGGGAAAGCTGAGCAGAATGAATTTATTTTCACAAGAACAACAGACAGTCCTTATGTTCGTGAGGACAAGAGAATAAGCTTGTAGTTTATGAATCAGTATTTAATTTATCTGAACTGCAAAACAAAAGGGAGGAGTTGGCCAGAAAGAGGAAACAAGGATCTAGAAATGTATTTTAACAAAGTTATTCCTCCCTGAAAATTATCAACAAAATAAAAGCAATGGCTTACTAACCAGAAGCATTGAAGAAAGCTCTGAGGAGACCTCATTGTGGCCTTCCAGTACTTAAAGAGGGCTTACAAAAATGAGGGAAGGCAACTTTTTACACAGGCAGATAGTGATAGGACAAGAGGGAACAGTTTTAAACTAAAAGAGAGATTCAAATTAGATATTAGGAAGAAATTCTTTACTTAGAGGATGGTGAGGCACTGGAACAGGTTGCCCAGAGAAGCTGTGGATGCCCCATACTTGGAAGTGTTCAAGACCAGGTTGGCTGGGGCTCTGAGCAACCTGATCTAGAGGAAGGTATCCCTGCTCATGGCAAGGGGGTTGGAATTAGATGATCTTTAAGGTCCCTTTGAAACCAAACATTCTATGATTATATGATTGGATCTTCTGCATAAGTTTTAGTTTCTCTTTAGGGTATCTGGCCACAGGTTTAGGAGTGTGACTACAGGCATGAATATTTTGTCCTGGTTTTTTTCCCTCTTGAGAAAAGTTGTCAGCTGGAAAGAAGGTGGTGTGGTGAGACCAATACCCTTTTATGGAGAATGTGTTTCAAAGAAAAGGATAAATTAGAGCATCTTTATAATTTCATTAGCTCAATTTAGAGATAATATTAGGCTTCTGAAATGTGTTTGCTCAGTTGTTTGTTGGCAGTTTGTTTCCACTTGTTTGGAAAACTTGTATTTTTATTCATGGGTTTTACTCACTGTTCTCTGAGAGAAAAAAAAGATTTTTCAGTAAAGCTTTTACTTTTTTTACAGGGGATTGAATGTTAAAAGTGTTAAGTACCTGAGAATGGGTGAAAATAAAGAGGAGCAATGTGCATAATATTAGTTAACAGTATTACTTAACTACCTACACGGTTTTGTCTTGCTATACACTAGGAGGTCTACTTCACACCATTATTGATAATATTTAATTCTACAATTGCCTTCTCCAAGAGAGAGTAAAATATCCAAAATACAGCTAAATGGAGAAAAATTCCCAGAATCTCCCAGTTAGGGAAAGTTTCAGGTATAAATAGAGTGTAATTGAGACTTAAGTGGTACATACTCTGTTGTGACCTTCTGCAGGGAACACATTCACCTTTAGCTAACTATTTGAGCAAAGATATGTCTGGTATTGGTCCTGTAGTAAATAAAAGACATTCCTTCCCTTTAAATGTGAACTACGATGTGACTTGCAGCTCCAGAATGTCAGTTCAGTTTTCTTGGAGGGGAAGCTGCTTTTTAAGTGCTTGAGTGGATTTGAGAAGCAGACAGTCATATACTTGGGGGAAAAAAAGAATCCTTGAAGAAAAAAATTGATTTTCAGATTTCCCATTTAGAATTGAAAAAGCAATTCTTTTTGTTTGTGGGCTCAATATGTAGTAAAAATAGGACCTATTATAACCAATCACTACTATGGGTTTATATCCAGTTTCTTGACTGAAGCTCAGATTTAGCCCAGTATATGCTTTGGGAAAGAAATACATATGTGAGATGAAATGATGGAATTTGATGTAATACAGAAATAGTCCAACCAAGTATAACTAGAAATAACGGCATGAGAATGAACAAAGAAAAAATCCATGCTGATAATGAGGAAAAATTTCATAGCTGTGAGGTGTGCTAGTCTGCTGAATGGTCTCCCAAAGAAATCAGTTGAACCCTCATTGCTTTAGTTATTTTTAAAATGAACAAAACAGTCAAAATCCTTGTAAGGAGACACTCTTAATTAACAAGAAGATAGGTAAAATGACCTAATGGGTCTTTTTTTCCATCTCCACTGTTAATGACTATTACTGTAGATGAAACCAGGTTTGGCAATAAAATTATGGATTTCCGATTTTCACAGCAATTTCATAGCACTCTTAGCCATAATAATAGCAGTACTTTCCCACTCTAAATTTCCCTCTATAAACTTTTGTGTCTTACTTTTTCTTCAAAGAGGGCTGTTTTGTAGCCCTCTGACTAAAAAGAGCTGTCAGGTAGCATAATTTACTTTAAATAATACTGCTTGTAAGTATAAGATAAATATTTGGACCTTGGACCTCCTCATTTTCATCAAAAACTCTTCAGTCAGAGCTCAGGTCCAGGACAACAGTACGGGGAAATGTCATTACCTGTATCTGTGGGTCATCCTGTGAAAGAAGGAGCCCTGTATACAGCAAAATCTTGTGTTGATTTCCACAAACGTAAATTATGAAGGTATGAGATGCAGCACATCTTTGTGATTAGTATTTAGGGTTCCTTATATGATTTCAAGACTTTTCATCTTTCCATAGAAACCAGTCTTTGACCTGAGTGTTTTAACACTAGCAAGAGGTCCAGACAAAGGTGACTCCTGCTCCTCTGTCTGGGCATCTCCGGTACCTGTCACCACCCTGCATCCCTTCCCTTGTTCTCAGAAACTCCTCATCGACTTGTGTGGTGAACTGGCTTGAACAAATGGTAGCTTGGAAAAAATAACAGATATGAAAATAGTGCAAGGAGAGAAACAATGACACATGGTCCTTTATGGGCCTGGTTCCCAGCAGTTGCTTTTTTTCATATGATAGTGTCATGCATTTGCATGACATTTGCAGCAGTAATGCTGCAATAAGTCAGGTCCTACTTCTTCGAAGTGCTGTACAAATATTTGCCAGTTACTCTTCCCAGCAGCCAGCAAGCTATGCAACCTTGTTGCTGCTTTATCAGAAGACAAATTGATTGAGGTAAAATGTAGGAAGTTCTGACTGTTGTACTACAGTCATACGGCAAAGATGGGCAAAGGGCATTGAAGCCTGTACTTCATAATCAGCCCCAGATAGACTTGCGAGTAGTATGACCAAAATTACTAGAGTATAAAATAGAGAGAGACATGGTGCTAATGTATATTTATCAGTGATTTACTGAGATGAACATTCATCCCAAGAGTTAATCCAGGAATATCCAAACCACTGTAATTATCCCTGCACAAAGGCTCTCTATTATTTGCCTGTTAAATAACAAAGCCTTTTCATTACCTAGCACTGACATAACTATAGCTGTAGTGGTAGGTAGGCAGCAAAGTAGCTTCCTCTGTTTGTGGGGGATGGGATGTCATGGGATGAAGCCTTCCCCCATCCCTGAAAGCTCTAGCAGAATATAAATGGGATGGCCACACTTTTCTTTGAATAAAAATGACTATAATTGTTAATATGCCAAATTTTCTATACCACAAACAGCTGAAATCTTAGGAATGGTACAAAAAGAACAAGGGAGCAAAATCCTCACACAAAAATGAAAACATAGAAGCACTGACCACAGGAAAGTAACTGTATTAAATTTGGGAAAGGATCCAAAATCTCTAGTAGCTTTCTAATCTGCAACACAAGAGCAAGGATTTTCATTATGTTTTGCATTCCACATGCGCCTTTGCTTTGGAGATCTTATGCAATTGGTGATGCAGTAAAACCATTGTATTCATAATGATTTCAAACATGTGGATGCTTCCAGGGTTTGACCTATTTTACCACTCATGCATTATACAGAGTAAAGCTACTCTCATATGGCAGAGTCATTAGTACTTAAAAATGTATCTGTCTACTGCTGTCCCTTTTCTCTGCAAGGCTACTGATCTTTTACAGTTCTAAATCAATTATTCTTTATTCAGTAATTTATGTTTACATGCACCAGTGGAAACTGCCCATGCACATTTTAAGGCAGATCTTAGCATATAGAGTTAACGTAGGGGGTTACAACTGTTATTAGCCCATAGCAAATACTTCTGTTAGGAGTTGTTTAACCATAGTCTAAATGGTCTTTTTTAATTAGCGATATTTTTTACTTCGGAGATATAAAAACATGCCTGTGGCCATTACTTCCAGAGCAACAATACAACTCAGTTTTTTGGAGGCTCATATTCAGCAAAATTCCTAATCCCATGCTTTACTTTCAGTGGGATGAAGTCTTCCCTAGTTAAGTATGTTTGAGACCTATTAATGTCTACAGGACTCAAACTTTTCTCTTGCTACAGTAAGGTGCAAACTTCTTGAACATCAGTGTAATGCTTCAGGACCTTTCCATGAGCCAGACTGCAAATTTTTTGTGCTCTAGTCATCATTACAAGGACAAACTTTCCTACTTCTTTTTGGAAAAAAACCCAAAAACAACAAAACACAAAACATTAAAATCTGATCACCAAACAGTGTAGTTCAGGGCTTATTTTCTTTAGATCTCCTGAGCCATCCTATCTGATACTGCCAGCAAGCTTGAACTTTGAAGACAGACGATTTCTCCAGGCTCTACCATGGATTGCTGGAGTAAGAACAGGTCCAGGCCAAACGTATTCTTTTGCTGCTGAAGTGTTACCATGGGTAAGGCATACAGCAAATATGGGAAATGATCTCTAGAGGTCCCTTCCAACGCTAACAATTCTGTGATTCTGTGAGATAGTGAAAGTAGGCTCAGATCAAAAGTTTGCTTGCCATGGTGGGGGAAGCTAGTGAATACCACCCTTCACCCCTCCCTCCTCCACAGGGATTTTGCTTTCTGTGGGTCAGTCTTCGTTTTTCTCCACAAAAACTGGATTAATCTCGCTGAAGCAGCTGTACAACAAAAGCTTAGACGTCTGCCCAGAAAATCTTTCCTCTGTACCAGCTGCACTAGTAGTACTGGGGCATATATCTTCCCTTACTGACTGCACAGAGAGAGGCCCTTCACTGTCATGTTGCTCTTCTTGACTTGACTTGTCTTTTTTGAAACTGTTGTGAGGGAGATGCCACTGCAATGTTGAAGAAGACCATCCACTGGTCACTTCAGCATTAGGTGGCCTGGGGTAGAGACCAGAGCTATTCCTGTGGGTGAATTCAGGGCAGGACTGAGGGTTTCCCTGCTTCACAATTCTGGTCTTACACCTTGGCTCTGAGCTGAGGTAGATGGTGTTTGTCTGTTTCTGGGCTCTTGAGAGCTTTGGGGCCAAAGTGTGGTCTCTAATGAGAAATTAAATGAAACCTTTGCTGTTTCTGTGACCTCCAAAAATAGGAGCAAAGTGGAAACAGAGGCAAGAGTCAATCAGCCAGTGATTACATTAAAGGAAATGGTTCTCTGCAGAAAGCATGAAAGAGAAAACAGACTGATTGCTGGGATTGAAGAAATGAAAAGAAGACTTGTGGGGTTTTGAGGTCCTTTACTTTATTTTGATCCTTTCATAGTGTATTTTAAATTCATAAATAATGGAATAAAAAAGACACCAATAAAACTCAGCCAAATGATCTTGAGCCCTCAAGCCTCAATCAAAAAATAAACACTATAATGCTTTTTAAAGGAATTAGTAATGCACAATTATAGTATTCCATGTTTAAAAATAAAGCTGTTGAATAAATGAACAATACCATGGCAGAAAAGTATTTCAGCTGAAGAGTGAAATCCCTGCAGAGAGTGATCTGTGAGATTCTGCAGGAAATCTGCATTACAATACACCATTTCCATTTCCAGGGAGGGACTCAGAGAAGGACACATGGAGGAGAAAAAAGAAATGAAAAAGTCCCAGTCCTTTATGCCTAGGTTGTAGGGGGCCTTGGCCTATCATTCTCATGCTAAACAGTTACTTTTTCTACAGGTACCCAACTGAAATGGGAATATTTTTTGAAGGAATAGTGAATGTGAAAAAGGCTAACAGAATTGGTTCTTTGGTTAAAGAAAACTGTCTCCATAGCTCGCCTAGATACAGCAGACATGAGTTTACTTCTCTGCCTTACTGAAAATGAAGTATGGAGTGTGTCTGAAGCACTGGGCTGCTCTGCTGCTCTTTGTCTTCTGCTCCTCCATTCCAACTACTCCACCTCTTGTTACTAATTAAATGTCTTCACAGTGGAGGAAAGGTTTTGAGCTAGATCATTAGCCCTCTAGTCAACCAGCTTATGTGAGATGTGGCATGCCAGGGTCCTAAGGCTGGTCCAGTGACAATCACAATCTGATGTTGCTGTTCTCTGGTACAGAGGACTACAAATAGTGTCCTCTAGGCTTGTGTCTTCTGGCTGTAATTTAGCAGCTGGGGCAGGGACTTGGATACACAAAGAATTATGTCCTGGCTGACTGCCTCATTTGAACGCTAGGGTGCAATAGGCCAGCCTGGGTTGTGTGTGGAAAAATTTACACAGGGCTGGTTTCCTTTTGCTGCAGAGTGGGAAAATTTGTGAAATCTTGGTTAAATTTGTGGGATAGGAAAAAAGGAAAAGCAGCAAGTGGAAGAAAAAAGAATAAAACTCCTGGCTCCTAGTCCCCAGGTTATTAAGCCAGACATAGCAGAGTGTGACTAGGTCACTGGCATTAGTATGTTCATGTGGTTACACTGGTGAAGAGTAGCAGTAAACATACTGTCTGCACCATGCACAGCAGGCATATAAAGTGTTTTGGCAGATGGAAAGAACAGGCCCATCAGCTGCATAAATATGTTTGTTGCAGACTGTACTCTAACTAATACAATGGGCTGCTACCCTCTTTGTAGCAGATGAAGACAGTCTTGAAAACAAGATGCCTTGTCTCTGTTTCCTTAGCATATCATTACACACAGAGTGTCTTCTGCTTGGACATGTATTTAAAGGAAGAGAAACCACAAAGCAATCAGCACCTTGTTATTTCTGATAATCAGAAGTTTGTGGTGATTCCAAAAGACACAAAATTTGCCCCTAACCTCTACTCCTGGAACGCACTGAAGTCATAAGTGTTTCCTACGTTTTCCCTTAGACTGTCATCTTTTGCTTATAATTTATTGTGGCTCTGCATTATACCAAAAGATGATCTAATTAGGGATAGAATAATTTGAAATTTCTGCATTTGCACAAAAACAAATTCCTGCCTTCATACATGGATTTATTCACACGTACACACATAACCTGGTCCATGTTTTTATACACGTGCATTATGACTATGGATTTTTGTATTTATGTTTGTTGTGAGTGTGTATATGAAGGCAAACATTTCAAATAGGTGTGTATGTGAGGAGACAGTTTTAAAAGCTTACCTTACATGGTATAAAATATACTGCTACATAAATCACAGGAAGAATTCCATCTCTAAATTAAAGTACACTCCAGAACGGGCAATTATTGCCTCTAAAATGTTTCTGTTAAATTCATGAAACACCATACAATTTTATTCATGTTATCATCTACAGTTGCCTGAAAGTGCAAAAAAACCCACCTTAGCCACTAGCGGAGAAATGTGCAAAATACTGCCAAAGGAGTGGCAAAGGTTATTTCTATTGCCTGCCTTTTTATGGATTTCATTTTTGTTGTCTTTTTTTTCTCATTGCAGTTTGTTTGTGTACATTGCAAAACTTAAATGGAAGAAAATATGAGGGGGTAAAATAAATATAAAGAAACAGACTGCTGTTCAACAGTGCTGAGCTGGTATTTCCATGAATGATGTTAGACTCGTGTTTAGAATAAAAATTTGGTAAATCCACAAAGAGAAGGTTGCAGCAATGCTTTTCTCCTTTTCTTTCTCTTTTACACCTGACACATTTTAAAATTAACATCTATTTCTGTGTAGTTCGATAAATGTGTTATCATTAAGCACAGCAGTACTGATTCTGTGAGGCACAGAGAGGCCATGAAATAGCTGGCCCGTTCATTTTCTTTGGTACTGTAGATGGCCCATTGCTCTGTGCATGGGACTTTCTTTGTGCAGGTTCAAATTCCAAACTTGCTTGCTTAACCCCTGCAATAATAGTAATTGATTAGGGTTTAACACAGCAATAACAACATTTCCATATGCAGGTGCCTAACATCAGGCATGGAAACCCTGTTTGAGATCGTTAAGAAAAAGGCATCATTTTCCGGAGGTGGCAGTTTTTGTTGAGTTCAGTTGTATCAGCATGTCCTTTGTATCACTGAGAAGGAGCAGCCTTGAACTCTGGTTAATCAGTTGAAATATTATCTTGATCTTCTCAGTAAAGTGCCTGAAATTCAGATGAGCTTTTCTTGTTCAAAATCAGTCTTAGCAAAGTGTATAAATAAATGCTGAAGTAAAAGGCAAGACTGAAGATAATCAGATATTTAAGTGCTTTGCTGTATAAGGGCATATCTTAAGTATTTCCTCTAGTCAGTCCCTAATTGTCTGTTATGTCTGCCTTGAAATGAGATTTACAGGTGTTTTGGCAATGTTGAAAGGCATTTTTATTTCTATAGCTACTTCTTTACTTTTTTTGCTGTAAATTTGCTTTCTGCCTCCTTACTGCAACACTCCTTCTAGCAGTAAAGAAAACTCCATGTGAAGTATGAGCACAGTCCTTGAAGGAACACTTTAGTCCTTGAGATAAGAAAAAGCATTGTTAGGAAAATGTGATGGATAAGTTGACCTCTGTTAAAAAAAAAAAAAGAAGCGTTCCGGTTTCTGCGCAAAATGCCACTCATTAGGTGATGGTGCAGGTTTTTCAATCTTCACAAGAGTCTGCATAGTTGCAAAAGTGAAAAATGGTGGATAAACAGTGACGTTACAAGTAGTAGCTGCACCTCCTGTGCAGATGCAGAGAGGATACCAAGTGGAATTTGTGCAAAAACCGGGCAAGCCTTTTCCTCACAGGTCGCTGCAAAAGAGGGGTGAAATGGTAGCTGAAACAAAGGCTGCCTGACACCTGAGTGCCAGGCAGTCTTAGCTGTACTGCCAGGACCATAGCAAAGGCAGAGAATAAGGTGTTGTATGCAAATATTTCCATTGAGAAGGTAGAAATTCCTGAAATCTTCATATGTTGAATAGTCTTAGGAGAGTTCCAGCATAATTTCTTTGATCAAAAACTTTAAAGATCCTGAGTTTTTAGATGTGTACACTAACTGGACTGACACTACGACCTCTAGTTCTATTTTATAGACAAGAACAAAATAGTGACACTCCAATCCAGCAACATAAATCTCTTGTTTAGTAGCAACAGTGTATTTCAAGGCATTTTCATGTTTATTTCACCTATGGAAAAGGTTAGATCTGGGCAGGGAACATATTCCCAGCCCTATGAAACTGTTTATGGTTGCAACTGTTTTTCCTGTTGGAACAAACCCAACATGATTTTAAAGTTTTTCATGGAGAGAAAGCGCATCACTGAACTGTTAAGAGCCTGCTCACAGTGAGTTAAACCAGGGACCTTACAGAACTCAAAGTGTGGCTTATTTGGGCTGGAATTTGTGTGTTTGAATTCTGGACAATCCACGTATTAACCTGTGGAAGTGATGTTTTCTGTCTCCAGAGTTTCTACGATTAAAAAGACAGGGAGACAGTTATACCTCAGAGAAAATCACCGTTTGCAAATAGCATCCCAAAATGGGTTGAATCCCTATAGTGAAGACTACCACATATCACTCAAACTGTTTTGTCTACCCAAACTTGTGGCTTTACTGCCCACTTACATAGCCAATAAATATGACTGGCACATTTCATCACTGATGTAGAATTAAGGTATCAGAAAGTCCACATTTGCTTTCACCTGGTCCTGGACTGAGTTCAGCTCTGATTTCTGGCATGAACTAAGCTCCAAATTCCTTAAATTAGCATTGGCTTCTGACTCAGACACTCGTACCTTCTCCCTGACCTGTAAACAATAGCATAGGCCAGCCAACTCCTCTCCCTACCTCTGTACCTATAAGCACACATCAAAAAAAAAAAAAAATAATTTCTCTTTTTGCCCCTCAGTAAAATAGTTTTCTCAGTCTGCATTTCTCAGGCCTTTATGAAAGGGACTTTCTTTTTGACTGTGACTTGTACAAGCAACTACATGCATAATTTCTGTTTGATAAACAGTAAAAACAATGCTAAAATTAAAACATTCTTTTTGTCAACATATGTAGCTGGAATGCTGAAGGCTGTTCTGCTAGTAGGGAGAGATCTTGCACACATTTATTGATCTGGTTAAACTTTGCGGCTCATCTTTAAAGCCAGCAACTTCTCAACCCCAAGCAGCAGAGCACAAGTAAAGGCAGATGGTCGAATGAAGCAGAAAGACTGACTATAAAAAGCTCAGCCTTCCAATAACACTGCTGCCTCCCAGTTTTTTCATACAAATCTCTCCATTTTGCCTTCCAGAGACTCACAATTAAAATTCTATTCTGCCTGTCTAATCAAGACAGCAAATCTATTGAATTGCATAATGCTGGGGATAATCAAGGAAGGATGTGACATGAATCCATTTTTCTTTACAGGTAGAAAATGAAATATTTTCTCTCTTCCCCTGAAAACAGATGGATGGCTAAGGATTTTTTATTTGGCCTGTCTTTTCCCTCTTGTTCCTTTCTGCCTTTGGTACCAGCCATTCACTGCTGAGTAGTCTGCTCATCAGGGACCACCAGCATCAGGGCAAACAGGTTATCCTGTTTCAGTGGTAACAGTGCCTTACTGGTGTGGGAAAGGCACTGCATGTAGCAAGCAGATTGAAGTGGCGGTGTTAATCTCCTTGCTGCCCACCCCTTTACTGAAGGTTATTTTTCTAGTATGCAGGAGAACTGAATAAAATATGTATCTGCACCCTAGTTGCTGTAGCTAAGCTCTGTTTATTAATGTACTCTGAAATCCCTTTTGCACCTTCTGTAATTCATGATTACATCCTTTAGGGCTGGTCTGGGCTTTTGAGAAGAAAACAGGGGCTCGCAGGATTTGATCCTGCAGTCTGTGGGTTCTCACACTTCACTAAGTGACCAAATGTAACTCTGGAGCAAGGGCACGTTGATCCCATTCAGTTGTTTTAAGAGGAGTTATGTGAGCTTATGCAATGATTGAAATTAGCATGTAGCTTCCTACCCACCAGTAAATCCCTGTGCATTGAAGTGAACAGGCAGACTACTTTTTGTGTAAAGTCAGAGAGACAATCAACCTAACTGAGCTGAATTGGTTTGTAACCCAATCATGCTTAATTTGGTTATAGGAAAAACAAGGCCCATGGAGTTTCAACCTTGTTCCTGTGCAACATCAGGAATCTGATTTGTGCTGATCTCATAATCGGGTGCAGACAACAAGGAAAACAAGTCCTTGCTGCGGTTTCTTTACTGAGCCTAACAAACCACATCTGATAAGCTATATAATTTGCTACAGCAATTTGTGCCAAAAATAAAAGGCACAGTCCTACAGTGCAGCACGTTTCTGAAAAAAAACAGAACCCCACCCCTTTCCTTTGCAGCATCTTTTTCTTGCTTTTGCTCTCTCAGTGAGCCTGAGCAGATGCCCTCCATTCTGAATGACTGCTTCTGCACTGCTGTCAGGCATACCTTGCCCACCCTGCTCACCAAACTGATTTGGTCTCATCTCTTCTCTGGAAGATGATCCAAGGCAATGGCATTGGCAGCATTATGAAATGATGACAGTACCATGATGACTTGAACAGTGAAGGCTTTTTCTTGCCTGAGTGACCCTTACTAGAGGGGGGGAAGCTGAAGACTTGAATAGTCAAGTAATAAGCTACACAACTTTTTCTTAAAAAAAACTAACCAAGTGGCTTTTGTTGTTGTTGATTTGACAGTTATTCTAGTCTTGTAAGAAATATGTCTCTTTTTAGTTCAGTGACCAGAAAAATAACTAGTTCTTCATGTCTATTTTACATATCAGGCACCTAATGGAGAAAAAAATTCCCATGCTTTTTTTTGGGTTTGCTTTTTTCTCTTTGTCCTGCTGCTTACAAAGAGAAAGGGGAAGAAAAAAACAAACAACACAAAGTTCTGAAGAATGCAGGCTGTCAGCTATGCTGCGAAATAACTTGGGGGTTAAATGTGAATCACTGCAGTATGTTTTCTAATTTGGATTTTGCCAAGGTTACCTTAAAAACCTTAATGCTTTTTGCAGTGTTTACAACAAAACTGCAGATGTGCTTCTTGGTTATTAAAGGGAAAGCATATGAGAGGGAGGTGGGCTAAGAGGAAAGGAGAATGAAAGGTCAATGATTTTAATTCTACCTCGCTGAATTCCAAAGTTTGAAGGGATATATTTGCTTGAAAGGTCATGCTATGGAAGGTAAGCACCCTGAAAGCAGCATGTTCAGGGTTGTACAGTGGAAATAAACAACAAGGTAACTTGCTGGGATGTTTGTGTGTCAAAGGTGACAAAAAAACCTGCCTTTCTTTTCAAAGCCTCTCAGCCCTCTGCAAACTCACTGGGATCAGGACTGGAGTTTAAAGGCAACAGATTTGTGTTTGCTTTAACTCCTTAGATAAAAGCCCGATCCAGAAGCCAACAAGATTTCACTTCTTACTGAAAGCAACTAAAGGAGAGAGTAGCAGGCTTCACATCTTAGCAGTACGTGAAATTTTCAGTGTTTGTGAGTTCACACTGTGTTCCCTTAAATATAAAAACTCTAGAAAAATAAATGCTGGGCACAAAGATCTGCGGTGCTGGCTTTGATTTATCCAGCATTATGAAAATCTTCTGATGATAGTTTTGATGCCAAATATATCATACTTTTGTCCTGTGCTTGCACAGAACCCTGCACAATGGGTTCCAAATTTATGACTAGTATATCTGAGCCTACTACAACACAACAGTGAATACTGATAATGTTATTTATTCTTCAGTTAAAGTTACCTGGAAGGAGTGAAGCCCTTCAAGTCAAGTATCAAGAAAGTTTTCTTTTAATACCCACCCCTCCTCTCTGCCCCACTGGCCATTTCTTGCTTGGTTCATTAATGAATTTTAACTATATAGCAGTACTGGAAGGAAGGAAAGTTCTTACAGGCAAGGACAACTGAGGCGCAGGACAGAATAAGTGACTTATACAAGGTCATGCAGGAAACTTGATGCTGTGCCAAGAACAAAGCGTAAGTTCCTTGAGTTCTAGTCAAGCTATTTGTCCATTTACCCATCCTACTGCCTGCTTGCCTAAGCCAAATAAACAACAGTAGCCCCCCTCCCATGCACGTAGGTACATGTGCACACATTACAAGACAGTATGCCTGCAAACAAACTCTAGTGTTTGGATCAGCAGGCAAAGTGTGCTTGTGCACCTTTAGTTTAAGCAGCCATGTCTATATACATTTTAATGCATGATGCTTAAACAAACTCGGCAGTTTAATATTGCAGCCCATGAAGCATATGGAAAGTACAATCTTGGAAAGGTTTTTCATCTGGCAACATTTTGGTGGAATATGGTTCATCCCAGAAATAAAGCGCATGGGGTTTTAAGTTCCTTCCCCGAAATGCATGGGCACAAGGGCTTTTTGTAGGAATCATCACTATTTTAACATGGGAAACAGCTGATTTAGCTTTGCCTCATTGTCAGAAATCTTTACTTGAGACTGAAAAGTACCATGAGCATTGATAGCCTGAAACATTACAGTCTGGCAGACACAAGCAATGGTAAACAGGATTGTATAATAGTGTCAGCAGCTTTAGGAGTAGCTGGTGTTACTCAGCCTATATTTAATCCTACAGTGAGTTTGAACCTCTGTTTAGGCTCTACTCCTTTATTCCTACAAACAGTGGAAATTTTGTCTCTGCCTTAAATGAGAGGAAGATCAGACCTTAAAGAAAGGGGCTCTTATTTTTTGCAAAGCTGTACTCAATGAGCATGTTTTGGAAATACATCAGCATGACCTTTCAGCAATGTGCCAAAAAATGGGAAAAAAAGGAAAGACTTTGGGAACTGCCAACCAGGAATCATTGTTTTGTTTGTTTAAAAAAGAAAACTAGAAACCCGTCCAAGAATTTTTGTGTAAGTTAGAGGCTAAGCCACTCTCCTTTATAATCACTCATCTTTTTCTGGATACTGTATTTTCAGTGAGGGTAGATAAAATCTGGCAACATGCTCACTGGCTCTGTGTTTGGATTCAGTCCCCTTGACACTCCTCTCCATAAACTTTCATCTCCTAAACTCAAAGCAAGTTCACCCAGGAAAGGAAAAAGAGGGAAGGGGGCTGGGGAGAAGGCTCGCGAACTGCACAATAAAAATCCAAATTGCAGCTTCTGCCATTTCTCAATGAAAAAAACATTAGAAATGTCCAAGAAGTGCAATAAAATGCCATAAATCACCCAGCTTTTATTTCCTGCATGGGAGCCCTACATATAGAGGAAGTTCTGGCAATTTCTAGATACACACAGGTTTTGCAAATGTGATTATTTCATCAGGTTGTGTTGCTCTGAGTGATTTCATAACACTCACAGAGAGTGAACTGAATAGAGATCGAAAGGTGAAAAGCTGTATATACTACTCCTTCATCCTCTCCCTGCTCCCTTCCCCCTGTGCTGGCTGTTCTGCAGCGTCAGCCTTCCATGCATCATCAGCTCTCTACAAGCGATGGAAACCCCCTCCCTAGAAGTCAGAGGCCGTGTGCAAAGCTGTAGAATTTGACTATCCCAAATGCAGTCCTGGTGCATTTCTTATTCTCCTTCTACCCCCTGTTTACATTCCAGCTCATTTCTCATTTTCCAGGAAAGAAAGAGATACTAGCAGGTATAACATGGGGCCCTTTAAATATTTCCTGATTTCCGCTTGCTAATGGGATGCTGATACATACTGTGTTTTACAGAGGTTCTCAACACAATGTGCTTTTAATAGCAATGTGACTTTTATAGAAGTTTTGTTAAACTGGGGAAAAAAGTTCTAAATAAATTATAAATTCTTTTATTGCTAATTGCTAATGTAAAGTGGAATAACTGCCATTTTGTTAAATACAAGTGAGTCTGACAAACCCAATCTTCCAGTTTTACTTGGAGCTTGGTAATTTTTCTTAGGCGACTGTTCAAAGGGATACTGTCACTGGTTTAGACCATATTTAATTCACTTTAAAGCTTATTCTAATTTCATAGGTAATTAGAGATACCTTTCTTCATTTTAAACATATCTGATCTCACAGAATGATAACAAAATCCTCCACACCACTGTTTATACAGGACATATTAAAACACCCCCCAACATTTTATGCCCCCTCTAGCTTTACAACTTCTATCAGCTAGTAAGCACTGAGCCAAATTCTGCCTCAGTGTCATATATGCAGCCAGGCTCTCCCTGACCTTAATGAGTGTTCTGTGCCTACGTCTAAGGGCAGAATTTGACCCATTTTTTCCCAGGGTGGTAAGGGGCTCAGATGCATCTTCCATCTCCTATTTCGCTTTGCTGATGGATGAGTGCAGTGCACCAGCACAAACAATCGTGGTATGGATCCTAAACATAAATGCGGTGTTAATTTCAAGGTCTATTAGCAACACCATGAAAAAAAATAAATGTTTGACAGGACAAAATCTGCAGGGGAAAAGAAAACATTATTCTCAAGCTTCAGGGAGGTTATTATTACAAACAATGGAGAATCGATAAATTATATTTAACACTATTAAAGGTAGTTGACAGTGTTCCTTTGAGTGAGCACACCGAGGTCCTGAACACCGTGTGACTGCTGCCCGTGTGCCCAGAGCTTGCTAACTCACCATAGGGTCACGTTGGGAACACTCTGCGCAGCATTCGTGGAAGAGCTGCTGGGAAGTGCCCTCTGCTGAACACACACACACACACACACACACACACACACACACAGACACACACAGAGCAATAAACTGAAACACAGTCTTTCCCCCCCCCACCCCCGAGCTTGTTATGCTTAATTTCTGAGTTGGTGAAGTGCGCTGGTGCACACTCTCAGGGTTATTTTTTGTTTCATTTGAAAGTGAGTGGAAAGGCAAAAGCAAACAGGGTTTTGGCTACGAAAGGATGACCTTCCTTGTAAAGAATTTAAGTCTTTTAACTTCAGAGGGGAATGAGGCAGGAATGCTGTTTGTATCTGAAAACTAACATGGTGAAGGGGAGTTGGGGGAGGGAAGCGGCATCTTCCTCCTATCACTTCGGTGCTTTCAAAGATCCCCATTTCCCAGAACTACCTCTGTAGCAGGATAATATAATTATTAGCAGCTGTTAAAACAAACAACAAACAAAAACAAAAAGCGCAGGCCAGGACTGGCATGTCTGCACATGCCTGAATGCTCTGACCGTTACACTGAAAACTGAAAAAGAGGCCCCTTTTCCCACACCACCGCTCGGATTCAGGCCTGGTAGAGCTGGAGCATGGAACGGCGGGGAGAAAACTGCAGCCAGAGGCATTTATTTTCATCCATTCATGTTATGAATGCCAAACGCTCCTCCATTTGATGAGTGGGGCATTGATTCTTTCGCTTCTCGAACACGCTTTCCCGTAAACAAAGGGCAAAAGAGATGACTTATTTCAGATTTAGAGAAACACAGGGGGAACAAATGAATCAACAGAAGGAACAAATGCAAAAACTTCCATGTTTTTAAAGAGGAATATGAGGAGAGAGGGAGAAGTGGATAAAGAGGTTAAATGATTGCCTGCTCTTGTGGCTTTAAAAGTCTGGCAAGTAGCAGGATTTCTGATCACATCTTGTGTTATCTTGTGGCTCACTCCTGGTATTGAAGGAGGGGATGCAGATCTTTTTCTCTTTCCCTTTTTAATAAGAGCCTTCAGGGCCTTATATTCTGGCTAAAAGTTTATAAACACGATCCTGGGAATCTGTAAAATCCAAAAGCAAATAAAACCATTCCCGTGTGAATTGTTTATTAAAATCACATGATTTTTAAGTAGCTCTCATGATTCCTTGGGCCAGTTTCACAATTCTGAATGCTCAAGGCTGGCAGTATAATTTCTACCTGCTCCCTGGGACTACTTTTTCTGATTAGCTGGCCCTAGGCAGCTCCTTGGTCTGCAAATTCCTGTTCAGAATCCTCCGTTCATTTATTAACAAGGCAGAGGGGCACAGGTAGAGTGTCAGCCCCATGAATATGAATGCCCTGCTTGACTGATCTGAGTGTCAGGCACCAAAGCAGCCACTTACAGCAATTTAAAACGTGACTGACTCCAACAGTGCGCACCCTCCCTCCCTGCTTCGAGGGTTCTATGGCCGGAACAGCGATCCGGTGTGTCAGTGCAGAGCTGCCCTTTACTTAAGCTGTGGGCTGTGGGCTGTGAGCTGCGGTGGCTGAGGCACGGGCGTATGTTCGGGTTGTGTTGCTGGAGCTCTAAGGGAAGGCGGGCAACGTCTGGCCCAGGGGCAGGGCGGGCAGATGGGTTTGAAACTGCTCTAGCAGAATGCACCGGCTTTCCTCTCTCAGTCTGCAGCTAAAATGAAATGCAAAATGGCACATATCGCATGCATGTCCCCTTTGTCTGGGAGCGAGAGACTTCGCTCTTTAAAGGGGCAGTACGCAGAAGCAGCAAGGTTTCTGTCGCTGCTAAGCTTGCTGGTATCTTTCCAGACTGTATAATAATTGGCAAATGTCGAAGTATTAAACAATATTTAGTGGTAATTAAAAGTGTGACTAAAGCCTGAAGGTTGGCATTAAATCCAGACAAATCCCTTTAATATACTGGGCCAAACCTGCTTTAACTATTTCTGAAACTTTGCAGCTTGGACCCCTCTCCACTGATAATGATGGTCAGTCTTGTTATCACGGACCTCTTCCTTTGTCCTTTCCTTGCCTGCCAGGCAAAGAAGCTCTGCCGCATACATTTTCTTCTTGACCCTCCTTGTCCTTTTCTCAAGTGCCTCTTATGTTGGTTAGATAAAAGGTAGCAGTGTTCTAAAACGCTGCCTCTGTAGTTTTGCTATGTAAAATGACATTCATTCTGAAGAGTGGTAAGAAAATAATGATCTCATTAGAAGAGAGTTTAGCTGTCTAGTGGTTCCTCTGTGTAGTGGAGATTAAATAGTAGCTAACTACAAACAATAGTCTTTTAAACAAAGAGCCTGCATCAAAGTTATTATCTCTCTTTCTGCCCTTCAAGAACATCATCAGAAATTGATCCTCTCACCACTGAACATTTTCATCAAAGGTCCTGAATTTTAAGCTTGAAACACTAATTGTTTTGTGTGTGTGTATCTATGTGTGTTCCTAAACTGGTTCCTCGGGTTGGTGTTCCTAACTAATTATCAGTGACATTTCACTTTTTTTTCATAATGAACTTCCTCAGTTGTTGTTTTTTTTTTCTTTCTTCCTCAGAAAGAAAGAATACAAATCTTGACCCAAAATAGAGAGGTGAAGTAGCAGAAATAAAGGAAATAATGGTCCAAACAGCTTTTTCTCTTCTGTGTATGAGGAATACTAGGAGTGCATGACCACTGCACGTTTGGAAAATGAAATAAAAGAGATAGTTCAGAGTTGCAGATGCTGCCCAAGCTGTAATCAGAATAAGAGAAGGATGGGAATGGTGAACCTGGGATTTCTAGTTTCCTACCCCATCTAGGAGAATGTTAAAGTGGAGTTGGAAGACAAGAAGCAAGGAAGCCTTGAAAATAAATATTCACCTCTCTCTCCTCTGACTCAACACCCTCAATCTCCTCTGGTGATGGTACATCAGTTACTTCCTTTCTGAAACAGGAGCCTGTTTTCCTTGGTTGATTCCTGCTCACAGCAGAACATCCACTTTTTACACTCATGCAAACTTCTGAGCTGTGAATGGGCCGAGGCATGAAAAGCAAACCATACAGGAACATGTTGCTTGAAACTGGAGCTGTTTAGTTGCTGCTCATGCTGTTGCAATTGATGCCATGTGACTTCAACGAGGGGCCTGTGTTTCAGAGATGGCAACAAGCAAAAGGTTGGGGTAGGATGATGATTTTGATGTTGGTACGTATATGCATACATGTAGCAAACCCATCTATTCTATGTCATTTAGGAAGGAACAGCTTGTGAGAAACTTACGCTCACTGTAGTGTGTGAAAATGCTTAATTATTCTAAACATCTTTTTTCAATGTGAAGACCCAGATTAATGAAGACCCAATATACAGAGCTGTCACTGTTTTTTTAAAGTCAAATATACCTATGCAGTCACCTACATTCATTATGACCTCCAAATGCCAATTCTATCTCTAGGAAATTTGAAAGAAAAATGTCAGGCTTTTTGTTAAGAGATTTCCTGTGAAAATTGAAAACTGAAGCAATAGCTTCGTTAAAGCCTCAGTCTAGTTTGTGTTGGTCGGATCTGAACTGATATCTTTTTGGAATAATGCCCTTTGCCATGGAAAACACTGTAAAGTATATATTTTTCTTTCCTTAAAAGTACATTTTTATTGAAAGAGACTTTTTGTCTTTTAAATGAAAAATATTTTGACCAAGTCAGCTAGGCACATAAAAGTGCCCAAATATGAGTAAGTCTAAATTCCTGACCTCTGATCTTGAGAAGTTACTGAATGCATAATGTTGAAGAATAGCAAAGAGGGAACAAGTGGAATTCAGATAATAGCAGTGACTTCTACTACCCACATACAATAAAGAAAGAAGTTATCTAAGGACATTGTAATACTCACAGAAGCAGCTAAAAAAAAAGCAGGAGGAAAGAGAAAACAAATTTTGATTAAATGGCGAAGTTCAAAATGCTGTTTGAGGTAAGCAAGATTCCCTGGAAAATGGGGAGAGCAGGAATGAAGCCAAAAGTAAAGAGTGCAAGCTATGATAAGGAAAAAGAAGATGAAAATTCTGAAGAATGGCAATTACTAGATAATAAGGGTTATTTAAATATGTGAGATACCGTAAGCCTGTCTGTCCACGGGATTTCAAGGATGCAAGGAAAGCAGTTAAGGGGAACAGGGTTTTTCCAGAGAGTTTTGACAATTCCTTTGCTTGCCAGCAGGGTAGATGACACACAGGAATTCAGTGAATTTGTGGAAGATCAAATTAGTTTCCCATTGGTCCCGTGAACAAAAGCATTGCATTGCACAGCAGTGTCAGGCCATCTGTGCAACTTACCTGGGGTTGTGGCTGAAAACACCTCTTCCAGAGCTAGTGACAACCTGCAAGATGAGGACCTGTGTGGATGGGCTGAATCCATGGGAGCTGCCTCTGCTATTTCTGAAGATTTTTTTCGGTGTGTTACAAGCCTCTGGGAGTTCAGCTCTGCTGCTTGTCCTGTCTCTCTGGGGAGCAAGGCAGTCAGGACAGCACTGGCTAATGAACGGAGCACAACAGCAGGAGGTCTTCCACCCTGGTTTATTCACTGTGGCCTCAGGTTTTACTTAGCAAAACTCCTTCACTCACAAAACAAGTTTAATGCTGTCTCTGATACAGTGTATGGCTACTGTACCTTGACTTTCAATTACATTAAATCCTATTATAATCACTTTCTTTATAACAAATCCTCTTTAACACCTGAAAAGCTCAGTTCCCATGGGTGCAGTGCTGTGTTCTTGAAATGAAAAACAGAGGGATTCTAATGGAAATGCATTAACTGGGAGAATACTTTGAAAATGTGCCTGGGATGAAAGACCTTCAGCACACAGCTTACATTCAAATAGCAGTGGAGAAAAAAATTCTCAGAGCCAAGCACTTGTACACCAGCTGCCTTAAGATAGAGTGTCTGAATCACTGTGTTATCACAGTAAAACATCTTGTATGGAAAATCACCACTATCCAAAGACAGGTCAAGTACAGGTTATCTAAGTACTATTATTATAGAACTGAATGTTTTCCATCAAAACAGGAGCAAGAATTTGAAGAGATTTACAGTGATGGCCAAAAGGCTCAGTGGTATAGTTGATAAACCACAAAGCTTCTTTGTGACTTTTGTTGATGTTGTTTTTACTGCTTTTCTTTCTGGCTGGCAGGAAGGCACCAAAAGTAGTGTGCCACATTTTCTTACAATTCTTTTCATGATTTTACCCTTCCTGGAAAAATAAGAGATTTTGCGTATGATTCACATGATGTTTTGTTTTTCTTAGATAAAAATTGCTGTGCTGTTGTCTATTAAAATGAGAAATAATGACTCTGTTGCACTTCATTGAGCAGCATAGAAAAAGAGAGGAAGAGTATTTCTAATACAGATGCAAATCTGGTACCTCCATCCAAACAACTAGGTTTTTCTCAATGCATATTACATATGGCTTGAAAAAGAAATGCTTACTCAGGGGTCCTAGGAGATTGCAAGTAAAATGAGTTACATAATTCTTGCCTTTAGGGTACCATAGTCATCTTGGTTCTGTTTTCCATGCTAGTGGAGTTTGCTGAGGGAACCTGAAAGCCTGAACTACATCTATATAGTTACAAACTACGTGTGGGGTCCTCTCACACACTGATCAAACACTGAAGAATAGATAACACCTTTGCATACAGTTCTTAGCAGTAGAAAAATTCTCAACCCTGTTCTTATCCTTATCTGAGTACTGTTTCATCCCTGTGCTTTCTCAGTACAATACCTAAATGGACGATACATTGCAGACACTGTTTATAGTAAATGTTTTCTTGCATAGATCTTGCTTGTGAAATAATTAACCACATTCACTTTAACTTATGTAACTCCTCTTGGTACTTATATACTTTCTTTAAACCAAATTTTATTGCATTTTAAGAAGTACCTCTCTTCTGATTTCTAGCAGTGGTGCTGGTAAATGCTTTGTTGATTTGTGAGGACTACCCACATGGTCCTTCTAGACCACATCAGCAACAAAAAATTATATAATGGTCATGGTTTTACAGTATAGGCAACTGCATTGTGACCTAGAGCTCGTTTTGGTAACAGTTTGGCCTTATATCAGCTTGTGATGACTGTGGACCTGCACCATAAGAGGTTGGAGTCTGTCATTTTGTGCACACATTTCTCCTTTATTTTCAAACTAGGGAGACAGGAGTATATGCTGGCAGGTTCTGCTGTATACTGTTAGAATATGGCAAAATGTGATGGCATTGTTGAATGGTGAATGTACACTGTGACATTAGGCAATACTCTCTTCCGAAGGAAAAAAAACCCTATTTTTTTTCCATATAGAAATCTTTTTATAGATCATTGTGTGTATAATTCTGTGGAAATAGCATACTTCTTTTTGCAAAGGGAAGCTAAAAAATTGTCTAAATTTTGTGGAAAGGTTATGTAACTGTACTCTTTCTTTAAATAGTACTTTTTATTCATGCTGTTTACTTTCTCATCAGCAGGAAAAAAAAAAAAAAGAAAAAAAATCATATTTTCCTAGCACAAAAGGTAATTTCCAAAGGACTGTAATTAGTTCATGAAAACTCTGTCTTTTGTCATATCTCCTCAGCTGAAATGGAAAAAAGGATGGACCTTTTTCTTTGTTAAAACAAAAACATAGCATATGAGGTAAGGGAGCCTAAAGGAATCATATGACAATTTATGTCTTAGTTCCACAGAAAATGATATTGCAGCAGTACTGTGGATTCATGACTTCTCACTCTGATTGCCAACTTTTGGAAAACCTAGAAGTGGCAACTGTCATCTGTTTCCTTGCTCATCTCTCCTGAGAGAAAACTTGGAGCCTTATAAAAATGAGGTATAGTTCAAGTGCTAATGGGGAGATAAGGAGGATATGCTATAAAAGCACTAATACTGCAAGGTGACTCTAGCACAGTCACATATACTTTTGATCTCTGAGGATCAGCTGAGTTCACCATTGGTTTTTGGCCCCAAACAGGAGGAAAGGGGTACTAATAGAAAGAAAAAGACTGGTAGGGATTTGGGTAAAAGGCAAAAGATGAGTAAGGAGAAAAAAGAACAGGGATAAAGTGATGGCAGTGGATAATAAAGAATGGATCCTGCTGAAAAAGAATGGTCTGGCAGAAAACATATTTACAAAAATAATTGTGATAATTTCATTTTGGGTGATGTTTTTGAACACCATATTACAAGATCATAATTTTTAGCAATAGCCTTAAGTCTTATCCATTTTGGGAAATACTCAGTGAGAACATGGACTACACTTCAATTAAACTTAATTCAAAACCTCTTATACTAAATTCATTTGAAACAAAGACAACAAAGAAAAGAGAAAAAATTATGGGAATAAGAGTAACTAAAATATTTTCGCCCTCTCACACTCATCTTTCTTATATGTCCTTGTCTTGAAACACTGCCAATAAGTGATTTATTTATAATAATAAACACATGATGCAACCATTTCTGTTGCATCCCTGAGATTATGTCATGGATGAAGGGAGAAGTATCTTCTGAAGAAAGGTTCTTCTTTACATAAAGATATAGCTAGTCCTAAAATAATAAAAAATGATACTGTAAATGAATTTGGGGCCTATAAATAGAACTCAATTTTAAAGGGCTACTTAAATAGGCTTAAACTACAAAATAGAAGTTTATTGAAATATGGTTTTAAATAGAAGTTTATTTGAGTAGGCATAAGCCATAAATTTCAAATCCACATTTAGAACCCCCCAAATTTTAGGACTATTTGGAGCTATGGTTTTTGTTTCATCCCATTATACTAGAGGTTACTTGTCATTTAGATTAGGGGTCACATTTCATATGTATCTAAAATCTGGAATTTGATTATCTGCTCTGGTTAAAAGCTATAACTTGAGAACAAACAAGAACCTCTTTATTTTTACCAGTTGTATTTTAATCAAATACTACAATTTTCTTTTGTAGTTCTGTTGGTCTGTACTTAATAACCATTTTTAATCTGAGGTTTTTCAATAAGCATAAAGACATTGACCATTAAAGTAATGAAATTAGCGAAGGTAGAAAAACTATAAAAAACGTTACAAGGTATTACTAAACATGCATCTAAGGAGATTGAGAATATTGTATGGTTTATTACTTGAGGAGCAATGTGGGATACTTTAACTAAAATCTGTTTCATAATTCAGATACACAAGAGGATAGACTTATGGTTGCAAATAGTGTAACAGCATAAATTTAATGGAACTATGCCAATCTATAGCAGTAGGCTCTCTGTGTCTCAGAGGGCTTGACTTCGGCTTCTGAAAAAAATTATCAGTGCAGTGACAGTCTCCCACTGCAGTTGGCACTGAGGGGCTTGGTGGCAAAAAGCTGGTGTTGCCCTTGATGAGAGCTGGCTCTGACAGCAAGCAATGGCCATGCTTTGACTAAAGGGCTGTCTCTGTGAGGCTAGGGAAGAAGAGATAGGCATTGATATTCTCTGAGGTAGGAAAGGCAAGAGGGACACTGTTAGATAAGCATGTTTCCAAAGCTGCAGCAGCCCCAGCGTTGTTGGTCTGCTTGGTTTCTATGCTGGAAAGATAAGCACAGGGAAGGAACATTGGTGTAAGGAGGGCAAGGTAAATATAGCAGTAAATGATGAAGCCGTGTGTGTCTGGACGCTTTTTGGTAGGTCTCCTGGCTAAATCTGATGAATCATTATGCTTTGGGGAAGCAGAAGAACTGGCCGTGTGAAATATAGGATCATGTTCACAGGGGACTGCAAGTGTCTTTCCTGCTGCACCATAGGCTGCCACTGTAGTAGGTAAAAAGATGCCTCTTAAGAAATGACACTAGGTTGCTTGACATATCTGCTCTTTTGACTCAGTTCAGTTTTGCAGCAACAAAGTGTGCTACAGGCTCCTTAAGTGAAAGCCCCTGAGTTTTTTGTTATGACCTGCAGTGTAGCAGGGATTTTAACCTTTGGTCAAATCTACTCTGAAAAAGTAAGGTGAAAAAAAAAGTCTAGGTCTTCTGAGATGGGAAGTGTCTAAGATTCCCTTACTAAGACTATGCTACTCTACCTTCTGAATACTTTGCTTACACCTTTGTAGGTGGCCTGACTACACATGAAAGTTGGAAATTTGAGTGGAAGGGCAGACAATATTAGCAGGTATTTGTTGATTGTAACAAAAAAGACTAAGGGAAATACAGAGAAATGTCTTAATTTTTCTGAAACTACATGGCCATCCTTACTGGACTTCTCATAGACTCCTTGACATTTTACTCATGTGATCAGTATTTAGCCATGTCTGCTTTCAAATCAAGAAGAGTAAAAAGACCTTTTGCTCACCATTGTATTAATTCTTCTTTAATTCCTGCTCAAATGCCTGATTCTCCAGACCGTAGCATGCTCAGAGATGAGACACTACAGGATAAACACTAGTTAATACACTAGAAAAAATGCAGTATCCCTGTGGAAGCAGAATTAAGTACTTGATTTTGACTGGTTTGACTGGTGAGGTTGTTAGAAAGAAAAAAGAAGGGAAAAAAATGGGATTGCAGAACTGTGATACAGTGTTTTAGAAATTTTATATACCTTGTTGTGCAGCTTCAGTAGACCGCTGGAGACCTAAAAGAAAGCTCAGTACAATTAATACTAGGCAGCCAAATCTTCTCGAATAGTGGATAGTCTTTGAGTTTCAGGAATGTATCTTAGGCTTTTGGCAAAGGTCGATGAGTCATATATATTCCTTGTGTGTTCAACATGAGGATCAGACTAAAATTAACCCCATTCTGAGGCAGAAGGTAGGCAACTTGACACTGTGATCCATTATGCTAAAGAGAAATGTTTCTGTCTAAACCCAGAGGTAAACTGCACAGACAAGGAGTCATTGAAATGAATTATGTGGCCAATCTTGTTAGGCCCAGGTCAGAAGCAGAGATATCTCTCTATTTCTGTTCCTCCACCTCCTAAGTACATTTAGCCTTTACACTATTAGACTTCCCTAGGCCCTTTTTCAAAATGTCACCTGCTCCACAAATTCCAGCATTTTGTATTTTTAGATGCTGGGGTCAGGATGAGTGCAAAAATAATGACATATCTGCCCTTACAAGTAATTCCTTCATTTTATTACTTGTAGGAATGAGCCATAATATGGAGTGAAGGAAAACTGCTTAACCATTTTAACCTCTCACAGCGTGAGAGAGAAATTACAAAGAAAACAAGCCTCTTCCTAACCTGATAACCCTCCTTGTACCTAACACCTTCATGAAGAAACCCCTTCCTGGTGTACTTTTGAAGCTACATGCATGATAGACAATGGGGGAAGATATTGTTGGGCGTTATGTCCCTCTATCCATTCTTGAAAGCAGCTTTGCCAGAAAACCAGCTGATATGATACTCTAATTTCACCAGTCACAGTTTATTTATTTTCACTTCATTCAGCACTTTTTTTTTTTTCCTTCAGAGCAAGGTCAAATGCTTGTTCTAGGCCTCTCTTTCTGTCTTTGAATTAAGATCCTTTTCTCCCTCTCTGTCCCCCCCTTAATGTGCAAGGCTATGTCACTGCTCCTGAACAAGGAAGTGAAGCTGTTTTATGTGGAATTGATTATCACTGACAGAACCCAACATGCCATTTGCAAATGGGAAGATCTGGTTTAAAATTTTTTTCTCCTAAGACAAGTCCTGCTGCTGAATCCACAGTGATTTCTATTTTAAGTGTGGGGATAGTTTCTCAAATTAACAAAAACTTTCAAAAGATAGTAAAAGACCTTAATACCACATTTTTCACTTAAGGTCCATTATATTCAAGACCTGGCCTTAAGTATGGATAAAAGCTTCTCAGTGTCCTTATGATATTTTAAGGTTTGGACCAGTAACACTGCCTCTTACATACTTCAAGGGAAATGACCCAATTTCCCTTCTGTTAAGTGCAAAGAATTTTGCGTGTCCAGAGATAGAAAAAAAGATTGAATGCAACATATACTTGCTTTTTGTTTTTAAATTTTAAGTAATTCTGGTCTTCGTTGCTTTATTGTCTCAAAATGGTGTTTTCTGTGCTTGCCTTTCACCAGCTGAGATTGCTTCCAAATATGAAGAGCGAGACTATCAAAGGGAAAAGACAATCTCACAGAGGTATTCTCAGAAACAGCGTATTAAACTGAATCTTCTGGGAATGCATTTTTAAAAATGGATCCAATTTACCATCAGGCTGCCTTGTGGTGGTTAACCTGGTGTAGTTTTCCTCAGGGGAATACATTCAAGTGTGGTGGTGGAGTAAAGAAAAGCATGTGTTTTTTATTAGGAACTTTTAGCCCTTTACCATTTCTGTAAGGAAACACCACCACAGATGATAACTGAGCAAAGGAAAGATCATATTTTAAGTGAATTCCTATGCAATCAGTGATGATTTTTCATACCTTTTCATCACTTTTATTAGTATTTTAAAGGAGCAATAAAGAATACGTAGCTATTAAACCCATGAAACCCTCCAAAAACCCTTTGATGCAAAAGAGAAAGAAAAACAATCTAAACCACTCATTATAACTTCAACATTTGTCAAAAACATGATTTAAAAATAGAAAGGAAGAAGAAATTACGTGTTGATCTATATTTAGCATAATCAGGCTTTTGAATGAAGTTTTAAGGCCCATATTTTCATAATTGTGTGTGTGCAATTGATTGGAATTTTATGGCAGGCAAGCTTTCCTTGAGGGAGGGAAATAGATTACTGAATCAATATTTGAGGGCTCTTGTTTTGCTTTGTTTTAATGTTATTGAAAAGTCTGGGTGGCAGCCATGATAGGTGCTTTACAGCTCACAGATTATTAAAAAATAAGAAATAATTAGGCATAGCTGACAATCAATTGGTTGCACATAGTCAGTACAGGAGAGCAGCAGTTTAAAATATTTGTCTCGTGTGCTTTACGTCCATGGAAATACCGTGTGAAGCTGTACTAACGATCAGGATAATTTACTTGAGAAGAGACTTCTGGAACAAGTTAGTTTGTATTAGAATTTCAGACCTCCTCTCACTGCTACCTGTGAGGCATTTAGTGAAATGAAGAGGCAGGGGAAGAAGGATGTTATGCTTTCTGCTAAATAATAATAAACAACAAAGCAGGAAGTTTTTTCAATACTTAAAGATTTGAAAGCATACTTATCCTGGGCTAAAGACATCCTTAGTATCTCAATAGCTTTGTGTAACTCTCAAGAATCTATTGGGGAAAAAACCCAAAGAGTACATCTATATATATCACTACCTACTTCTATCCATGTATAGGTAAGGTTATTCCTGCAGGATACAGGTGACCCTTAGACCACTAGTACCTACATATCATATTTTCAGAATTCTGGGAAACACATTAAGAAGTTACACTTCTGGAAACAATACTACTCTGTCAGATCTTGTAAAGCAATACAAACCAGAAAGATTCCATAAACTTTGCAAGTTTTGTACAGCCATGTTTCTTGAAAAAGGCAATTCCCCTGTTGTCCTTGGCTCTGAGTAAACTTTTTGACTTCTTTTTTTGCCATGCCCATGGAATAAAATTAATCTCTCAACTTAATGAGATATTGTCAGTTAAAATAGTTGAGAGACCAGAATTTATTCTTTTTTATTTCTTCTAAATGCTTTACAGAACCAAACATTAATTAAAGTATATAGATGCACATGTGTGTCCATACATACACACATATGCAGATGTAGTCCTAAAGGACACAGCATTTGATCTCCTAAAACGTCAGCTAAGTATGTTTTTTTAATATAAAATGAAACCACTTATTATTTGAAATAAAATTGACTTGAAAGATGTTGTTTTTCATTCTTTGTTGTTTTCAGTCCTCTGTGTTTCCTGAAGTGGAGCTGATCTCATTAGAAGAAAACATGAAAAACAGAAAACATCTAAACTGGACTTCATAAGTCTGAAGTACCCTAAATCAGTGGTGGTTTTAAGAAAAGTACCCTTATTACCTTGTTTCTTTGTACTCTTATACAAAATAATTTTGTGCCAGACTGAACTCTGGAGAATTGTAGAGTTGTAGAGTCATAATTTCTGCTTTATTCCCATGTTGACTTAGGCTATTCATAATAATACTAACACTATCTAGCTCTTTTCTGAATCCTTAATTGAGGGGTCTGAGAGATCTTTAAAAAAAACAAAAGAAGAAAAAAAGAAAAAAAAAAAAAAGGTAAGCATATGTTTTCCTGATTTTAAAGCTATGGAAGCAGAGACAAAATAGAGAAAAATTATTTTCTTGCTGTCACTCAGGAGGCCAGTGGCAGAAACAGGACAAAACCCAGATTTGTTGAGAACCAATATAACATGCTACCCATTTTCCAGAGACTAAAAGCATTCTCCCCTATCATGGGATGATATCACAAACACTCTTCCTCAGGCTACTTATCTACCAAGAATGCACAGGTATGATTTTTCTCTTGTTTATTATCACTCAATCTATTTTTTACCCTGGAACTAAGCACAAGAGACCCATGCTAAATTTCACATCTCAGAATCAGACATTTTTACAGGAGCTGTGTTATCACCTTTTTTCTTTTTACAATGAGACTATATCCTTCGTTCTTCCATTCCTCATAAAACTGACAAAAACATTTCCATCAGAATTTGTTTTTAAGAATCACCTCAGGCACTGTATAATAACGGAAAATTGAGAATAGCCACAAGGCTGAATGTTTGGAGAAATCATATCCATGAAACTGATGCCTTAAACACAATATGCCTAGACATGGTTGGTTTTGAAGGCCACTTGGAAAGGCAGTCATATGCATGGCCATGAGCCAAGTCTGGGACACCCTGCAATATTGCCAATAGCCTATGTCGCTGGTGCAGCTGGCTGAGTTTTCCCCCCAGTAACAGAATGTTTCTTCTGGACTTATTTTGTGATTGCTGCCCTGCATCCCATGGTGAAGGACTCGCGTGAATTAAGAACTAAAAATATATAGGTGGACACCACTTTGAATTTAATGACTCAGGTGACAGATCACTTGAGAATTAGGCTGAAATGGTAACTGCTACCATTAAACCAGACTTTCAGAGATAAGGATGATCCAGCATGTAAGTGCTGACCATAATGAAAAAAAACCCAAAAGTAAAAAATTCTGTGACTGTTACATCTTTCAAAGGTCTATGTAGTTTGCTTTACCAGGCATGTGTGAAATAGAGCAGATATGGCATAACATCTTGGCAGCAAGATTTGGTTTGGTCTGGGGAACGGTGGAACTGGAATTTTGGCATCAGAGAAGCTTTGCTCTTATAGTGGAAGAGCTTGATTTCTCCTCTTCAGCTCTTGGAACTTCAGGGCGGAGCAGATGACAGAGAGAGTGAGAAGGTTACAAACACTTCACCTGAGCTTC
Source organism: Manacus vitellinus (assembly GCF_001715985.3). Lineage (NCBI taxonomy): Eukaryota > Metazoa > Chordata > Aves > Passeriformes > Pipridae > Manacus > Manacus vitellinus. Next base: position 8,885,879 of record NW_021940604.1, on the reverse strand, counting down.
TCTGGCTGTGGAGTAACAGCAGAGGGAGTCTGGGCTTGATGTCTTATATCTTTCTTATTTTTTTCAAAAGAAATTCAGCTTCAGGGGTGTCATCACCTGGCTTAGTGAGCACTTTTCAGTCATCTGACTTGTTACATTAGGATAAAATTCACTGCTCTTACAGCCGTATCCTGCCATGGAGTTTCATGCCACAGCGCCATTGACTTCAATAGGAATTCCGTATATGAAACAATGACTGGAAATCCCTGTAGTATTGCACATAGTGACGTTCTATCCCATAAAAAAACCCACAAAACAATAGCCAAAGTTCTTCCTAGGCAATAAAAGTATGTCTAGTTTCTTTACTTTTCCCCCTCTCCCCCTTCCATAGCACAAGGTGTAAATTTTGGGGCTGTAATTTCTGACATTCCTTTTCAATGAATGAGAAAAATCTTAAAAATATACCATGACTTACTCATGGTATACTTCTGCTGACAAAGTATCCAGTGAAAAAGCTTTTAATAAAAAAATGGACACAACTGAAACTTGGTCTTTTAAAATTACTTCTTCTAAAAAAGGAAATTAAAGAGTTTTCTTTTACTAAAATTAAACAATGAGCCCTAACAACAGGAATAATACTGGCCTTGATCCAAAACTCTCTGAAGTTAATGAAGAAACTTACATTGACTCCAATGGGCTTTGGGTCAGACCAGTTTTGAACTAAAGACAAAACATTAGCTTTGTTATAACTGTCCTTCATTTTTGTGAAAAAAGGGTCCTTGTTTCCTTAGTATTTCATACCTGCTGTTCACATAGAGCACACTGTTTTGTCTGTTTAATCTTCTTTGGGTGTGACACAATTAGAATAAACGAAACACCTGAATGTCCATGTGTAGCATGTGTTAATATTATCCTAGAGAAAAAAGAATAGCAAATTTAATGCTTCCTTAGAGGTTTCTTTGCTATATAAAGCTATAATTTTCTTGCTCCAGGTAGGGGATTTTCCCCTCCCCAATTATGGGCAGGGATTTCCCTCTCAAAGATCTTGTAGGATGAAGAAGTGTCTCCCTTCAACTGCCCCTTTTTCTCCCACATAATCTGAAACCCAAGCCCTTATTTGAGGAACCAAGATTTGCTTAGTCATTTAAACTATCCACCACAAATAGGATTCCTAAGAGTGATTTACTGCTCACAAATGTATCAGCAAAGTGCTTATTTACAGATACCAGATTTTTTTCATTAATAAGCCCAGTTGTTTAGGAAAGGTTTTCACAATATTTGTTCTTTTTACAGTGAGTGTGGCACTGTGAGATGACAATTTCCTCCACATAAGCTGAGATCAAATTACCCCACCCAGATAAACTAACAGTAACTGTAACTCCAACAGCCAAAACAGCTTTTCTTCTCTAAGGGGAAAGCATCCATATTTTAAGTTTGTATTGCATCCCATCAGATAATATTAGACCTTATAATCTAGTGCAGTACTTACAATACCCATAAATCACTCAATCTGACATAAATGCAGAGAATATTCATTCTTTTCTTTGAGCAGGATGCAATCATGCCCTAATACTGCCTTAAAACCAGTGAGGAGTCATATCCAATAACTATCCCAATTATCTCTCAGTGCAATGTTTTCCACCTGCAAGGAATGATTATGTGTCAGTAACAATGATAAAGTCCTTAAAGAGATGTTGATGCCTCATGGAAAAATTTGAAAGACATATCGTTTAGTGAGACTTCTGCTTATAGACTGCATCATATATATCTGAGGTATTTCTTTTCCCTATTTTTTATTACTAAGGACATATGCATAAAGAGATATTGTGTGTCAGGGAAATAATCATTATATAGCTAAAGTAAAAATTGGCAATCATGTGTGTTCTATTCTTGTTTTGACAGAGACTTCACAATGACCTTGGGGAAGTTTTGTAACTGTTCTGTGCCCTACTGAAATGTGGAGACAATGCTTGTATGAGGTTGAGTATTAATTCATAACAAGATGTTCTGTACTGTTGGATGGAATGTGCCAGGAAAGAGTTAGAGCATGTTCTTACCATTTATACCACAAGTTGTAGTTCTCTTCCTATTATGCCTAAATGCAGGAATGAACCATCAGTCCATTACTGTTTTAGGTGCTGTAATAAAAGAAGTACTGAAAAAATTGCAATTTAAGTAGTAAAAATCAAGAAAAAAAGGGACAGAAAAGATAGTGATACTGAGAGGAGCCAATCTTTGATAAAAGTTACAGAATTTTTTTAATATCAAAATATGGACAAGAATCTATATTTCATACCTTCTTTGTTACCTCTTCCTAATTGTTACCTCTACATAGGCAGATAGAAATAGAGCTGTCCTAACCCCATTTAGGCTCCAACCTGCCAGAGCTGTTAGATCATTGCATTAGTTGGAGCTATGTGAATGTGGCTGGGTGGCTTTTAGACAAGGAGCTACCAGAGGAGCTTTGGTCTGTCTGTGCCCTCTGTGTGAATAACTTTAGGTCTCACAGCAAAAAAATGTTTACTAAACCACATCCCATCTGGCTGTGGGAGGCGCTGAATGTGCTTGCGTTGCAGAATTTAACTCTGATTTGCAGACCTCACTGACATTCACTCAAAATCTGCTTTCCTAGCAGCATCATTTTGAGTGTGTTTTAATGAGCTGCGCCTCCTGCAAAACAAGTAAGGTACCAGAAACATAGTACTTTCAGTTCCCTCCCTCCCTTTTTTCCTCTCTCTCTTCTGGAAATCTTTGAAGAGACTCTCATCTTGTTATTAAAGGGTTTTCCAAACCACAGAATCCAAATTTCAGGGTTCTCTTCACCTGTTTCTATCTTTAAGCAACATGAGTGTCTTTATACCAAATATCAATTTTCATGGTGACCAAATGCTAATATCCACAAACAAAATTTTCAGAAGTCAGACTTACAGACAAAACCACCTGCAGCTCACAGTAACTTTAGCAGGATCTGCAGCAACTGCTATGTCTATACAGAAAATCACCTCTGTGCAGAGATCTGTGTTTGAGTTTGGAGGACCCACTGTAGGCAGCCAAGGGGAAAATCATGGTTCTTTGCAGGGTCCCTTCAGCTTGTTACCATGTGACTGACAGTCCGACAAGTGAACCACAAAGGTTTACATAACCACTTCAACTTTTAATTACACCCCTGTACTGAATTAGCTCCCATAATTTTTGAATTTATCTATCTCTTGTTTTAATTGACTGTGCTCCTTGATCTGGCTGTCATCACACAAAATGTATTGTTAAATGGTTTTAATAACTTCCTGCATGTGCAGCAAGCAGTATCTAGCATACGTTAAGGGACACATGTCAATCATAATTGACTTACTCTTAAATTTCATTGCTTTTGTGGGTTTAAATCAGATCCTTAATGATACTTGAAACCTTCTTTTGTGGTTACATTTTAGTGCTTTTTTGCTAAATCTTCAAGAACAATGTCCTTTCCTGGCAGGTGATACATCTAAACCACAAGTGCCAGAGGGGAAAAAACCTGCCACTGAAATGCGTGGGGATATGAATGACAGACTGTTCACTTAACTTATACATTCAAAAATATCTACTTTGTCCTTCCGAGAGTGAAATGGCTGCTTTGGCATAATTGTGGTCTCTTATATGATGTTAATCCATAGTGTTGAAGCCATTATAATTCTAGTTCAGATGTGCATATTTTAAAAAAGAATTCTAAGAAAAAGTTACATACTCAACCATTGACATTTTTATGTTAATGTTGGGTTTAATTTCTAAAAAAAATTAGAAATATGGCACTATAGGGAACTACTGGATTTAGTAAATTTGCTGGCTATAAAATTCCTTTTCAAAGAAGTAAACTTCTTTATAATCCAACTCTAGTAAACTAGTTATTTTCCAGAGGATGTTAGCATTCATGAAATGTATTGGATTTACAATTCTAGAACACCTGTTTGCTCAAAGAAAGCATTAGTGTAAACAATAAAAAGGTCTTCATACCGCTCTCCTAATATCTTGGCCTCAGTTTGCTGTAACCGTCTAGTTTCAATTTGCTCTTCGTGTCCACTATCTGCTTAAACTCTCAGATGAAATTAATTGTTCTTTTCGTTATTTATGATCTTTATACCTGTTCATTAGGAGTTGTACGGAGTCATGATCAAATTTATGTTGTTCATTCTTTTAGAGCAACCAAGAACAAGAATCTGATTTCATCCACAGACAAGACATTTCCTGTCTATTAACCCTTTTCACTGTGTCATCTGTTTATTCTCAAAGCTTACTTAACACTATGATGAAATGTAAATATCTAGCAAAAATTTTAAAATAATGTAAAAATGTTAGAAGGACTATTTAGAGTGTTCAAATATAATATTTGAAGAAATTGATTCTTGTTCTTTTCTAGAGTCATCTTCCTGATACCACTGTGCCTAAATTTTTTGTCCCCTCTTAAAAACTGTTGAATAGCTCACTACAAATGTTATCACCAAGAAAAACAGAAATCTTCACACTTTACAGGGAAAGCACAAATCAACACTTTAAATTTGATTAAACTATCATGGTAATGATAAAACTCCACAGAGGTTTTGAACTGAAGACTGTTAGGATTGCTTCAGCTTCAATGAGCAGAGAAACTGAAAGCATCTTTCCAACAAATACCAGAGGAAGGAGGTCCTACATCAATCTGGGAAGGCATTCAAAAGTTTGCCTAAGTATTTTGTGTAAGAAATTATATGATCAAGTTTGCATTACTCAGAATTATCTTATTGAAGGAAATCAGACAAGCTATTAAACTTTAAAAATGGGAAGGATGCTTTAATTTTGCATTAACTTGGTCAGAATCTGAAAGACGTGATACATTAACACCTGATTGTGTAAATCAACAAAAGTGAAGTATGCTTTGTCCTACATTTGAATCAGCCTCAGGAATAGGGTGGAACAGTTACCAACATTATTTATGTTATATGTATTGATATATACCAGAGAAGCTGCATGTGAGGCCCAGATGCACTAGGCAGTGCAGAGTCTAAATAAAAACAGGGACAACAGAAAGATGAAGTAAAAGAAGACAAGAAAGAAATGATGCTATATTGCTGTGAATTACAGTTTCAGCATACCAGTAAACTAATTTCTCCAGATCTTTTCATAGGACAAAAAAAATTTTTAGGATGAGCTGGTATGAGAGCGGACTTTCTGGGTGTTTATGAAGGCTCCTTCCAAACTTGAGGGGAAGCATTCCAAAGCAAGGATGGCAATAAAGAGCCTTGAGAAGAATGAAGACATACCTTGTATTGCAGCAACAGAGAAGATGTTGCTGAAAAGAGATATATTAAAAAAAATAGTATTTGGCTGAATCAGTTGTTTAGGATGGTCCATGTGTATAGACAAAAGATGATGTGTATAGAGAAGAGATCTTAGAAATGCTACATAGGAGCTATAGGACATAGTATTGAGTTATCTAGAGAAAGGTATGACATGGATCTTTTTTATGGTACACTAGAAAAAAATTATTGTATTTGGGATTAGAAAGAAGAATCGATATTGATATAAAGCTAAATACGGAGCACATTAAAAGATAGAAAAGGGAGGCTGTTCTGGCTTGAGTCAAGCAGGCTGCTGTGCTGGGTGGCTTTGCTCTTTGCTTTCACCTTCAGGAGTGATACACTCCTCTCTTCTTGCACATTAGATAGGAGCCTGGCTACACTTCAGGCCAGTCTTTCTTTTTAGGTCAGTTCTTTTTAGTTAAATACTTTGGTAGCAACAGGTCAAGTTGCTGAGAATTGGATCCAATGCACATAGTATGTTTTGAAATTCCTATTGTAGAAAAAAAAACCCCACCCCAAAACGTTCCCAAACTGAGTAGTATGATAACCTTACCTCTAAAATACCTGCATATTGTGACCTTATGCAAAGTGCTGAAATTTAGATTCCTCCATTTTTTATATGTCACATGTGACTTCAAATAAAATACACTTCATACTTATTTAAGATATTAGAATCATAAACTCACCATGAAGTCGTGAAGAGTTTCAGTACCTTTGAAATATGGTGACTGACAGAATATAATCCAAATGCACATTTTACTCTGTGTGCTCTAATTGCTACTGTAAACTTATGGCATTAATGTATTGCTATGTGTGCAATCATATAACTTACACATGAAATTCTCATGTGTCTTCTGAAATCATAGAAGAAATTGTAAACTTATGATATATTTTAGTTTGAAGTGAAGCAGCACCTTTCAAAATCATGGGAAAACTGTGTGGTGACTTTTAAGTGACTCCCATTCTTATTTTTTTAAAATAAAGCAATATCACTAGTTCCTCAAGGAAGCTAACAATCCACTGTGTTGTAGAAAGAATGTCCTAAAGACTGAGATGTTTCTGTCTGCTCGAAACTTGTACCACAGAATTTATGCTTCTGCAGAAAAGCTTGTGTTTATGATAGATTGAAAAGAAAACAAATTTCTGGTGTCCAAAAGTGCGGCTGTGACCTGGAATCTCATCGTAAATCCAGTCCATTATAAGTCTCAGCTTCAAAACATGGAACATATCTTAGATTTAGATTCAGTTGGGATTTCTGGAAATTCAGATCTTAGAACATGGTCCCACCTGTTCCATTTGCTAGTTCTATAGGCTAAGTCAATCTTCTGGAGAATAGAGCATTGGTTATCACACAGGACAATACAGGACCACTGCTTCCTTCAGAGATGCTATGTCCTCAAAAGATTTAGATATATTTCTTTTCTCAATGGTTCTTTTAACTGCAACATTTATAGTTCAAAAGAAGGTAGAGTGGGTTTTTCTAGGTAGTAAAACAATTTAATCAGTGCATTTGTATGAGCAGCATGTTTCTCAATCAATTAATCAGATGTAGGAAAAGATAAAAAGGAAAGCAATGATCAAAGAGAGGCCAGTATGGCCAAAGAGAGACAGTATGAATTGTGAGCTGTAAACTGGCATCACTAGAACCACTCATCTCCGGTTGTTTTATTTATTCATTGACTGCTTCTTTTATCAAATTTTCCAGTGGCTTCTTGAGATTGAAGAAAAATTGACCATAGTTGTGCCTGTCATGCCTGTCTCAGAACTAGCTCACATCTGTGAGCTTTTCCTGGTTTATGCAGACTGAGTTAAATTACTTTTTTAATTGTATTTCAATGAGAACTTTTTTCTTTCAAGTCAGTGCTCAATGGTGATGGATGGAAGGATGTAGGGAAACATTGGCTTTTCTCAGGATATACTGTAGATGACCTTATGTCCTATGTCCTTGTTTCATTTGAAAAGAATAATTACTAATCAATAGTGAAGGGTTAGGTGACACAGTAGGTTAATTTACTAGCCTTTTGCCTCTGGAGAGCTGGATTCTCGCTTAGGTCACATGTAAAATAGGTTTGGTGGTTTCAGCCTTGTCCATTGTGGATGTCTGGCTATATCACAGAAAACAAGCTTGAATTTGATATGTGTTAGATGCCTGGCAGTTTCTGCTTGGGGAAATCTCAGGGCTTGAACTGTAGGGATCCAAGTGTGGGCAGAATGGGCACGTGCTGACATCTGCAAGAAAAAATGCAGCACAGCATCACAGCCTGACCACAGGGGACTGGGCCCTCCATCAGAATCAGGGGAATTAGTCCCACTGGAGCCAGGTGCATCCAAACTTTTAAAGACCTGAGATTCTCTTTCTCTCTGTATCTGTTGGAGTCTTGCAGGGACTGCCTTTTGGGATGTGCCTTTAGAAGACCATTCTCTCAGTTGCCTTTTTCTCAAAATTAACCATCCAAGAAGCTGCTTTCAGTTTGTGCTTCAGAAAAGTTCATTACAAGAGTTTTATGAGTAGAAATACCTTATCTGTTTATAAACTGGGAAAATAATATAGTTTCAGCCAATTTTTAAAATTATTATATCTCTTTACTCAGCACCTCCAGACCCTTTATTCTTTGAATGAGGGTCTTGATATTTTGCAGAAGTCTGGTCTGGTGGTGAGGTCATATAAACCCTTATATGATTATTAGTATCAAGCCTGAGTTAACCTTGATAGCCTTTTGAAACTTTATTTTGTTTTTAAAGTGTAACTTTGATCCCAGTCTTTAGCATAATTTGGATTTTTAATACTCATACTTGATCTGTCTGTGAAGTGTCTGACTTCACCACTGAGGAGGCAGAAGGGGAGCTAAGAGTAAGAGTCTGTGTTTTTTTGCTGTGCTCAGAGTGCTCCTCTTCTTTTAGTGATCTGTCCCATTGACTGCAGAAGGTGGAAGGGGAAAAGTGAACAAGATTAGAAACTGTGGACAGAGAAGAGGTCTCTTGTTCAGCACTCACAGTTGCATCTAGACTTGAGTTGAACGGTAATTTGAGTATATAAAGAGCTGTAAAATACACGATGTATTGATGTTTCCTGTTGGGCGCAGAAAACTAATGGACAATTTGGACAATTTTGGCCTTACTCTCCTTTTTTTCTGCTGTAAGATGGACTCTTAGTATGCATTCTTCCCTTCAGGATGTTGAAAAGATTGGTACTTGAGAAGGATTTAGACATGACTGTGAGTAACCTAATGAGGAATTGGAAGGGATGAATAATTTTATAATCACTGCAGGTTTTAATAGTCATTAAATAAGTTCAAATAACCAATGAGGAAGATGAAATGAAAATTTGAATAATCACCCATTTAGAGACTGTGCCAGGAAGTCCCATGGGGAGGAAAGTGTATGAACATGTGAGTAAAGACAATCATAATACATATACAGAAGAGGAGAGAAAAAAGGTTGGATAGACAACCTTAATTCTGGCATTTCCTAATCCCTGTAAGAGTAAGTATGGTGTCCTTTTACATAGCTTTTTTTTGTGTGCAGTAATGTAGGCATGATGCATAATAATTTTGACGTGGCTGATGAGTGGCTGCTGTGCCTGTGTGTCTAGGCTGAATTGCCAATTGCCATCTGAAACTTCTCACAGGAACAGGCTGACTGTAGCATATAGTCAGTGATACTGCTATCACTCCTGTATCTATCCTGAAAGGCACTGGTGGAAGCTGTTTGTCTAGGCACAATGCCCTACTGGAACCTGTACACTGAATTAGTCTTTCCATGGGAAAGAGGTAGCAACATGGAAAATAATTTCTTAAAGAGCTAAATGCCTCAGGCTTTATGGAAATGTTTCAAAGGGACTTCCTTTGAAAGGGACTTCCTTGACACCATTTTGATTTGACCATACAGTTAATTTCTTAAGTTATGAAGACTTTTAAAAAAAAAAATTAACACATATTTCTAATTTGTATACTTATTAGGTTTTCGATGTCATGCATTTTAATTGTGAGTTCTAACTGAGTGGTTTAATGATACTTTGCAAAGTAAACTCAACATGTAGGTCACAAGTTCAGAATGAATGAATCCCTGGATGTTTACCAAACACCAAAATTAAATTACATTCTTAATTGTTTTGCAAATACTTTGGCCTAACTAATTAAATAGGAATGACTTTCTGTGTTGCTATAGTGCAAGGAATATTAAAGTCTTTAGGACTTATTTCACATTAGCAAACTCAACTACTTTCATTGTACACTATGTAGTCAACTAGCACTTCAAACAAAACAACTCTTGTATCCTCCCAAAACAGACAAACTAAATAACAAGCAATATGATATGGCTTCAGTTGTAAGAAATACCTCTTGAGGACAATTATTAGGCTGAGAATATTCAGTGTTACTAAATTTCCACCCACCTTCCCTGAGGCTCTTGTACTCTTCTAGAGTATTCTAATGTGTTCCTAGACTAGTAAAAATATGAATGAAGAAATGTTTTCTTTGTCTTGTTCCCTGATTCTTTACCAAATTAGTGGGATGTAGACCCTGAAATACACAGGTGGAAAGGTAATTCAAAAAGTAAGTTTAGCTATTTGCACTGGAACGGCTGAGATTTTATTGTGTCTTGATCTCTTCCAGACATGAACTTCAGCGTCATTTACTAGTTCCCTGTCTTTAAGAAATATGTTTCTCTCTCAAGGTTAATAATTTCTTTGCTCTGGGGCAATAAGGTCAGGGCTGTGAACAGGGATAGTCATGTAGGTGAGCCAGGCTAGTCTGCAAAGGTTTCTGAAACCTTGGATTTGACTGTGTTCATCAGAGAGTGAGAGCAGCAAGAGCTGTGTGTTCTCTGTGGTCGGTGATGCTGAGCAAGTGGACTTCTCAGCTGTGTATACCGTTTTGGTAAAAGAAGACTCTTTCATATTGTTGTGTCATGCTACAAAGGATTACAATAAGCCAAGGAATCGTGGAAGTTTGGGTTACACAGGCAGCTGTGGATAGAAAGAAAGTTTTAGCCAGATTAATTTTGGGATGTCTTAATCTTATGTATATCCTCGTATCTGTCATAAACCTATGCGTATCCAATATATTTTTCTTGCAAGAGGATGATATAAAGACATCAAGGAATTTAAGGGTCCTTCTGTCTCCTCAAAGATTCATTTGTTCCTCCAGGAGATATCTTCATCCATTTGCTGTTTTCATCCAAGCCCTTGAAGTCAGTGCTGTTGGGGTCTAACATAACTGTTGTGAGCCATACAATGCACTGACAATTTTAACCTCTTTTTGAAACAGGAGAAAACTGTGAGAATGTTTGCATATTCTTTGCTACTGGGATAAACACAGCCTCTGTAGTTCAGGATAATACCCTTGAGTCCTGCCTGGGTCATTTGCAGACTTGTTCTGCAAAGCAAATTAAAAATGCAGATGATGAAGAAAAAAATATATAGCGTTTTCCATTGTTCTCAGAGACAACAATTATTAAATGTTAGTCCTGAACAGCCATTGAGCCTATGCTGGAAAAAAAAATTGTGATCCTTTTCACCTCTCTGCTAGTGTTCAGGAGAAGTGGTCATGTGTAAAGCAGCTGATGACGTCAACCATTAAAGTAGAAAATGGTTCTATAGATGTCTGAACCAGAAAAATACCACAGTCTGCTAAAATTTCTCAAAAATTTTAATGGATTCTACACTAGTTAGTTAGTTTATATTCCAGAGAGTTCGCTGGCATGTCAATCCAGGAAGCTGGACCAACATATAGTATTTTCTAGTTTATTTATATGTTTCTCTGTTTATAAGACCTAGTTGAACACTCACAGGAAACTATATAAAATTCTTAAATAATAAATTATCACGAAGACCTAGCTAGTTATACAAACAAGTAAGCAAGCAAGCAACAGGTATATATATTCCAGGTATAAATTCCTGAATAAGAGGATTTTAAGGAACATGTTCAATGTCTGAAATTCGACCATAAATTTACGTTTAGGAAGTTGTTTCTAGTAGTATGATTTTACCTTTACATTAGAGTAGAACTGAATAATCTTCAAAATAATGTTGCCTTTCCAGAAAGGAAAAAAAATCCCCTAAAACCAAATGTGAACAATTACTGTCTTCCAAAATAAATTTTTCAAACTCTGCAAGAATAAGAGTTTTGCTAAAGAATGAAATATTTGTGCAGTGATGAATACATCAGAGGTAATTGTGCTTGTAAGAATCTTTGTGCATGCTGCAATACTCTGACAAGTGCATATTCAACATGTTAAATCGGAATGTGCTGCAGAAAATGTTAACTCAAAGCTACCATTTTTGAAATTGTGTGTAAAATAATGGATTTCACTGTTACAAAATTCATTGAAGATCAGTGAAACTTATCTCTCAGAACACAGCAAAGAAAACAAACAAAAATGTAGACAAGATAATACAGTGTTGAACTGGAAGTCCAGCTTAAGCATCTTCTGTACTTTGAAGGAAGGAAACTCAGCCCTTTTTGGAGAAATGCTGCCTCTCAACTGACTTGACTTAGAAAATGAAGAAGGGTTCATTTGCTGGGTAGATTTCTTCTTATTGAAGAGAATGTATTTTCATGTTTGTATTAGTGATTTTGAATAATCACTTCCTGTTTCTACTAGCAGCTCTCAAACAAAGTGATTTCTCAAGTGATAGCTAAATAAATCCTATATTTAGCCTTGCTGAGAATGTTCTTTGTAAAAAGAACTTTGTGGTTTATTGGTGTCAGTTGGGAAAGGGTCTCATTGCTCATTGTATCTCTATCATTTACCACAGCTCTTACTTTTATTGTGCTAATTACTTGATGAGAAGTTAAATTTTTTTTATGTGAAACAACACTTTCAGTGTTTTTTATCGTAAAAACCTTGTTTTTCACTCACCATAGAATGGCATGAACTTTTCTGCACAAAGCTCTTTTTCAGAAAGGCTGGGATCAAACATCCTGAAAAATATCTGTTGCTTTAAGTAAATGCACTATTATAAGAAAAGTATGTCTGTTTTTGCATCAGATATCTTTTGAAACAGTTTTTGCCAGTGTTTTTGAGCAGTGCTTATTCTACTTCTGTCCAAAATGAAATGTCATATGACCCTGAATAGAGTTTATATTTAAAAGTTTATAACAAAAAAGATCTAACTTTCTTAATAAAGGCCACAAAAATTAGGTAGAGTTCTTCAAAGAGATACAAGAGGACCAATTATTTCAAAGTCCAGTCATATGAAAGGTGAGAAGCAAAACGGAGTCCTGACTTGAGTCTGACTGCCCTGTAATCTGCAACACCATAACAGATTGTCAACACTGAGAACTGGAATCACATTTGCAAATAACAACCTTTTTTCCCTAGGTAATCTTTATCTCTAAATTTCCCTTTTTGATAAAGTAAACATATACAGTACTTAGAAGTGAGCAATATTCAATACTTAGAAATAAGTTTCTGATGTCTTTATTTGAGTAACCTCAGATTTCCAAGGCTTATACCAGAAGAAACTCAGAGGAATAATATTTTTAATGATTTTTTTCTTCCAAGGACAGAGTATTCCGTGAGGCATACAATGACAGGAATTACTATGCACAGCTTTTTGAGAAGGGTAGTGATTTAAAATACTAAAATGGCTAACCATTTTTAATAGTGTATTTTAATTGCAATAGCCTCTTTCTCTGAGCAGGCTCTACTAAGAGATAATTGACCTCTGTGTCTGTTAAGCACTCTCACATTTGGCTTGGGAAGCATAATTCACATTACGACCAATTACCTTGTATAGCCTACAAAAAACCCTCTCAACTACTAGCATAGCGCTGACATTTCTTTCCCTTTCTGTCTTCCTTTCTTCTTTCCTTCCGGGCTATAATAGTTGGGCTGTCATATTTGTCAGATGCCCTCTTTGTTCTCTTCCATCTATTCTTTACTGTAGAAATCCAAACATCAGAAAATAACGGACTCAGTTCCACCGTTTCAGTGCATAAAGCTAAACAATGATTTACAGTGACATAGAAAATAACTCTCTGTTAAATATTGCTTTTAGTTAGTTTTGTATATAAAGCCTTTCAAACTAGCTGCTGAACTGTATGTGATAAGGAAGTCTGATAAAAGAGATTCTGTGTTGCTTATTGCTATAGAATTGTCTGTTATTCTGCCAGGTACTTTTTATAATGATTTAAGCAAAGCCATTCCATTACTCATTGTCTCTTGATTGTTTCTTTCAGATCTGCTATGCTGGCCAGCATGTTGGCACCTGGGCAACTTACATAAATTAAAACAGTGTATTAAGAAAATATGACTCCTTTGGGAATAAAAGTGTCACTAACTAGACCTCTGCCTCTGTTACTAAAAATGGCCCAAAGGTCAACTGAAAATCAGGGTGATGAATAGATCTAGTAGAGTCTTGCAGACTGCCAGAGTCTGGTTCCCTACTGGACCCCCTTAACTGTTGGACCAGGATGACCATAAGCCAAGGAATGACAGCAAGAGATGATCTGACTGGCAAATGGGTCTCAGCCTAATACCAATAACTCATAATCAAAACCTTAAGCTGCTTTCCAGGCAGAGAAGTTGTACTTTCATGACCATTATAAACATGTTTGAAAAGCACCAACTGGGTTCCTGTTGACAATATCTTATCTAGGCTGACTCTAGTTACTCCTGTCCCCATCACTGCACTTGTCAGAAACTGGGAAACCACAGAAACACAACTGGATAATTTTGGGTACTGAATTTTTGGATGGTGAAAGACTTGTGACTCATAACTTCATTAAAAGACAAATTGCCAAAAACATTTAAATGCAGATAATCTGATTTACAAAGATCCATCTGACACTGAAGAACCAGTATTGCACACCAGGGACCTCTCAGCAACCTCAGTCAAAATCTCCAAAAGTAAAATACTTGTAATATTTCTTGAAAATAGTATCCTTCTGTGAGCCAGATTTTTCTGTGACTTAACATCTCCTAAAAACTAGGAACTTAATTAGTAACTTGGAGTAGATGATAGGTTTTATGAAGCAATCTTCTATACTCTGGTCTGTCAGGTTAAAAGCATAAGGTGCAGTACTATTTTGTAGTGTAGAATTTCTGAAGTTCTTTCCAAGAATGCACTGATAATATTCTGTGACTGAATACACTTGCTAAGACTTTAATTTGCTTAATATCTGTGACAAGATAGTTAATAGAGGTTTGAATTTAAAAGGTGGTGTAATATATATTGTATATACTGTATTTATATTATACTAATCCCATGCTTCAGGGTTTACAGTGATTACTTTTGGGGGCTAGAAAGAATTTTTCCTTCTTTGATCCATAATGTGAGTTCTTTTTTCACCTGCCTCTGGGCAATGGAGATAGAGATGTTAAAAGTATTTTTAGTGGCATTAAATTCATACATGTCTGATTCATATATGTTGCTCACAAACTCAGGATTAAACCAGTGACCAGATTTGGGGTCAGGAAGTGTTTTTCCTATGGCTAAGATTGATGACCTAAGTGGTATTTTTTAAACATTTTCCAGTACCATGGAACTTCACTTGCTTCCCAGCATTTTGTAGAAATTTTATTTGAAAAATCCCTTTCTTCTAGATACTGGAAAAAACCCTTTATCTCTTTACTTTGTGGCACATTATGTACCTTACCTTTTTATGAAAGAACTCAAGTTTGTTGCAGGGTGTAAGACAGTTTTGGTAGCTGGCTTTATGTGCCATAGGCATGGCCTAGGGTATAGATATTTTATGGAATAATATAGGTGATAGACAAAAAGACATGTCTAATATGGTAGCCCATGACTGCAGTTCTGGACACACTGATGCATGTAAACCCTTCAATTCCTATTTTCTTGTGTTTTGAACAGTCACATCAGAGGTGGGCTGGAAATGATTTTGATATTTGGCACCAGGTTTTCAGCTCCAATCTTTCCTTTAGTTTTATAGAGAGAAAATCAGGCAGAGAATGGCAAGACAAGGGTAATGGGGATGGAAATCCAGTGGCTGGTTGCCTGTCTGCAGCAGTGGTTGGAACAGACAACGAGTGCAGCCTGTTGTATGGAAAGCAAATTGGCTGGAGAGTTATAGAAGGTTTTGTTTGTTTCTATTTCTGTTTTGCTTTGAAAAAAAATGGCCACAGTTGCTTCTAGGTTACACACAGTGCTTGCAGTCCCAAGCCTGATGCCTCATCTGTTTTTTCCTTTCTTCACCTAAAGCTAATAGTAGTGTAAGTGTGGGAAATTGTAGATATGTTTCTGATTTAAATAGAGAGTACAATGTGAACCTATTAGATTAATAGTTATAATGAAACCTGCATGCGTTTTTCTTGGCAGTCATTTCAATCACTTCATTGTAAGCAATCCAACTTTCCTGTGTTTCCTCAGTGAAGCATATTTCCAGAGAATTCAGTCTTTCCAAGTGCATTGTCAAGTGGTGATAAATTTTTATGAGCTTCAGCTAGTGGGTGACAGCCACCGTGGATATCAGAAATTATAGGAGAGCACTTAATGTGTTCTAGTTCTCCTCTGGAGTACATCTGCTTCAAGTGTCAAATCATGACTGGAATCTTTACTTTTTTTCCCTTGGTTGTTGGAGTAATAACTAAAACTCTCTTCAGAAAACCCAAACAAGGTTTCATTAGAATAGTAGACATTTCATGCTAATATCATAAAATCCAGCAAAAGCTGGATTAGTCTGGTGTGATAGACCACTGCATCTTTGCTTACCTGTTCCTTGGTCAGGGCATAAGGCAGTGAAACAAGCTAGGAGGAGGCTTTAGCTGAACTAAACCATTCTTAAGCAAGTGTCTCTTGTGCTGAGCTGGGACATTTTATGAAGATTTTGCCTGTCATGATAGGATCGGCCTATCCACTGAGCCCAAAATTAATTTTATCTCCCTTTAGACAGCTGAGGTTTGTAACCTGGAAACAGAGAGGCTTGCTATACGTAGTGAAGGAAAAGGTTTTCAACACCTAAGAGATCAATATTTACTCTAATATGCTTTTAAATAAGAAAAAAATCGACACATTTCTAGGCTAATATAGGTATTGAGAGCAAGGGATGTGAGGAAAGCAGAATATAATGACAGACTCTGGTTTAATTATTTTGTTACATACTTAACTATGAACTAGTAAGCTCCCCAAACAAAATTAGCTATCTTACAATGTTTTTCATCCTGAGAATTCAAAGTACTTTGTTGAAATGGTGAAATTAAAGCAGAGACAAAATGGCTTGGCTAAACATCATACAAGAGAAAGGCAAGTGTCATGGTCTATAGCCTAGTGGACCGTCTAAAAGATTGTATCATGTTAGAAGTCCCCAAAATGCACTAGTAATAACTTTTGGAGCAGTAGCTCCATATTTTTGGTATTGATATGCTTAAGCATTCTGTATGGGTAATCCATCAGTAATGAACTAATACAAGTAATGGGAGGAGGAGAAGGAGAGGGACAGGAATGCCTGGATAGAGTTTGCACAGAGGATGCTGTGGAACTCAGTCAATGGACATCCCTGTGTTCTCAAAACAGAAAGGAAGCTCTTTCAATAAAGTTTAAACAAGGGCTACTGAGCTAGAAAGAAGGAAGAGGTTCTAGTGGAGCATGGCAGGGAGACGTAGAGAAGGGGTGATAAACAGAGATGGTGAACTGAAATGTATAATCAAGAATTAGGGGTGGAGTGGGGGGAAGTGTGGTAATTAGTTAATACTGGCAGAAGCAGTTTCTGTATATAAATACTTATTTCTATGGAATAATTCACAGTACAATTAAAATAACCACTGACACTTAAATATTTTGTCTTCCATGAAGTGAATTCTGTACCAGCTAAGGATTTTATCACATCCCTTGATAAAATCCTTGCAGATCTGAGCACTGTTCACTTAATTTTTGACACATTTAGTTAGAGTATAATGAGCATGTAAAGAAAATAAAACATCATTATATGTAACACAGATGTACCAGATTTTATTTTTACATTCCTCTGAGTTATAGCACTTACATTACAGTACCATATGTAATCTCTGGCAGAGCTGAGGCATTCTACGGATATATAAGAAATGACAGGTACCCTATGACAAACAGCTTACTGCCTAGCACACTGAGTAAGCTGATGAAAGAAGGAAGGTACAGTATATGGGTGAACAGGCTGAGTGAGCTAGCGAGGGAGGTAACAAAAAATAGAAAATTAAATTTACATAGGCATGTAAGTCATCTAGGAACCTAACTCAGAAGTCAGTAGGTTTTAAAAATGGATTGTGCTTCATTGTTTTCCAGCATATCTTAGTTTATCGAACCCACACTATCTTCAAAATGAGATGTTGGTTCTCATACCAATCACCACTCTGGTCTATGGGGCACACCAAACGAGGTGCAAGACGTTCTGGGATAGCATGGGAAGACATGGGAAAGAAAAAGTTCAGCTTTATGTCCATACGTTACTTACATCGCTGTGTACCGAAACCCGCTATCTGCTAAATCAGTGGGTAGACTTATACCTTCAGTGTTGCAAAGCATATTTTAATAAAGTGTAAAGTAAAATATGAGGTTGCTTAAGTAACACAGACTGCTAGTTTGAATTACTTGAAATAGACAATCTCAGGTTCTTACTAGACTACTTATGTGTTTTGAACTTTCATTTACATTGCAAGAAAAGTCCAGAACATGCTTTGCCAGGAAAAAAGCTCTTTGTACTTCTTCATAAAAGTGATAGCTGAGTCCACAGTAGTATGGAAACAATTAATTGAATGTGTAACACTACAGTGAAGGCACTGCGAGATCTTTGTACCTTGTGATTTTTAGAAGAGAGAGGCATTTGCTTCTGTAGGAGTGCCACAGTGCAGGAGGTGACAGAATATTTCCTTTTTCAGGAGACTACACTCAATAATTTTTGTTCAGTTTACGAGGAATTCCACTTTGCATTGATTATGGTATTTCATTATTGTCCATTTACTGAAAGGAATTTATTGATGATATAACCTTGGTGCATGACATATGCAACCAAAAACCATCAATGAATAATCACTAAATAAAGACCATGAACATAGAAAAGGCACCAGTCAAATGATGCTATCTGTGCTATTATGTAGTGTGTTTGTATCAGCACCTAGCTCTCCCTGAGGGGATTACTGAGGCTACCTTAAATTTTTTGCTTCATGATGTCTAAAACCAAGGAATTGCTTCGCCAGGTTTATATACACTCAAATAGAGTCACCAGTTCTAGAAGTGTAGGCATTTACTGCTGATGGAAAACCTCGAGGATTTATGTATTTTTTGGCATTTTTCCCACAGTGACAAATTGCCCTTTATTCAGTGATTCATTATTCCAGGTGATGAATTCTTGCCAAAATTTTCAAACTCAAGTAAATAAAACTAGATACCCAGAGAAAAGGTTCCTAAATTGTTCTCATATAGTTCCTATTCCTGACAACAAATGAGATAAATTAAGGAGTGTTGCACATGTGAAGCAATTTTGGAAAAAATTTTATTAAACCATTTAGATGACAGAATGTGGTTGCTTAAGTATGAAAATAATGCCTGCAGATTTTATCTGAAGAAGCAAAATCCATAAAGATACACACAGGGAGGACAAGTGAATAAATTAAATGTTTTAATAAGCTGGAGAGTGATACAGCAAGGAAAAAAAAGGAGGTAAGTGGTAAATGATTTATCATTTTCTAGGTAGCACATTTTTTTATGGTTCATTTCCTCCTCAATGTGAAATCTATAAAAAGAATCTTCAAGGAAGTTGAACAGAGTGGGGTTTCATTAACATATTACAATTACCCTGTGGCCATTTCTTGCTGTTAATCACAAGACCACAACAACTTCTAAAAATACAAAACCACAAAAGGGTAACTGTTATGAACAGATTTCTCCTCTCTCCACACAAAAATCTGGAGTTTAAGAAAAGAACCCAGACTGTTTATCGTAAGTAGGCTTTAATTTCTATCTATATTGTGCTCTTCTCACTTCTATAGCCTCAGAATTTGTGACTGAACAGCACTGTTTGGGCAGCCTATTGCCTAGTTGAAGATGTCAGAAGCAATTACTTTCACAGATTTAAGATTTTATCATACAAACTGGACAACGCAAGTGAGGCTGTTTGTTAAGCATTTCATCATGTCTTATCAATTGTCCAGAGTTTACATCTCCTCACAGATTAGATCTCACTTTGAATGTGAACAGCAAGTGGAGGAGAACCTTAACTAAATGAAGTTGTCTCTGGTTGGTGTTTGAATGGCTCTCTTGAAAACCGACTGCTTGCCTGAGGCAGGGAAGGCAAGAAGACAGGAGGTGGGACTTGTAATATTGAGCAGTTTAAAACAGTCATGGTTCACACACAACTCCTTCATTAGGAAAGACTTCAACGAAGAACAACAAGGCTGGTGAAGGGTCTGGAGCACAAGTCTTATGAGAAGTGGTGAGGGAGCTGAGGTTGTTTAGCCAGGAGAAAAGGAGGCTCAGGGGGAACCTTATTGCTCTCTACAACTACCTGAAAGGAGGTTGTAGCCAGTTTAGGGACATTATCTTCTTCCAGGTAAAAGTGATAAGACAAGAGGAAATGGCCTCAGATTGCATCAAAGGAGGTTTAGATTGGATATTAGGAAAAGTTTCTTCCCTGACAGAGTTGTCAAGCATTAGAACAGGCTGCCCAGGCAAACAGTTGAGGTATTTAAAAGATGTGCTTTTTAAAAATATTTTAAAATATGGTGCCTGGGGATGTGGTTTAGTGGTGGACTTGGCAGTGCTGGGTTAATTGTTGGACTCTGATTTTAGAGGTCTTTTTCAAACAAAATAATTCTATGTACTTGGGGTAAATTATGGTCAGCTTTTCATGCAGAGAACTGCAATGGGCTTTTTTTCATATGTACATGTTGGGTAGTACTGTTTTCAGGTGTTTAGGTTATGGGTTTGGGAGAAAAGCTGACAAAGGAGAACTGGTCTCAACCACGTCTTCAACAGAAGCTGGTAGATGTGAAGATTGCTAAAAGGATTACGAAAAGATCGAGAAAACTTTACTCCTGCTATCTCATCCAATATCACTTCTTGTTTCCATACATGTCTCTAGAAAAGTCCCTGTGATTGTTTCAGCTATTATGGTGGCACTAGAACTAGTCCAGCAGCAGCTTATTTACCACGTTTAGCCCTCCATGTTCATTTCAGAGGGAATAGCTAATAATCTCTATCAGGGCTAACAAGCTAATTATGTGTGAGCTAGTAAGTTAAAGTCAATGTTTTCCCTATAAACTGAAGCCATGTTTTGTAAGCTAATTTTCAGTAGTAACTCTTAACAGTGTATCAAAATATTATTATAGAAACAAATTTTTTTTGCCATGAAATTATAATGTATTACAGGAATTGTACATATTTTAATATCTTTGAGCAGTAGGATGAAGTTATAGCCTATTAATATTTCTTCCAGCTTCTGTATTGAAAATTTCTATTTCTATATATAAGAATATTAATTTTCTTTTTTACCTTTAGCTCTGGAAAATTATAATTCATTAAAATATTAAAGCATTTGGTTAGCACCCCATTTTTACCATATATGTTTTGTTGCAGTTAGAATACTATTTGTCCAGTTTTGTCTGTCAGTAATATCACACGTTTAGATGTATTCAGAAGGCATCTTTTTCACACGTTGATGAACAGAGGGATTTTATAATATGTTTTTCTTTGTTAAGGTGGTTTATGAGTACAGATTTCAACCTTAGACTGAAAGGAAGGATTTGTAGGAACAGTGGATATAAATTTTTGATTTTTCTTGTTCTTGCTATTCTATTTTTGCTGAGGACCTAATCTTCATATTCCTGACTTAACCTGCAATAAGTTCTGTTTAAGTTTAGCTAACAAATCGGTGATTAATTATTAACTAGCAATC
This sequence comes from Manacus vitellinus, assembly GCF_001715985.3. Lineage (NCBI taxonomy): Eukaryota > Metazoa > Chordata > Aves > Passeriformes > Pipridae > Manacus > Manacus vitellinus. The sequence goes on along the minus strand of NW_021940604.1, from coordinate 8,864,764 downwards.
TCATTGCCTGAAAGCCTCTTACTTGGCATCCCAAGTATTGTTTTTTGTTAATTTTACTCTTATCTGATAAATCTGACCCAATGTCATCATACTTAAGAAAGCACTGAAAGACCCAAAGCTAAAAGCGAGCCTCTGCTTGGACAAAAACATACTTATGCTAAAGCCATTTGTTTAAAAAACATTTAAACTTATGAGTTCAATCATAATAAACTGAAGTCCTTCAGAAAGTCATTGACATTCTCCACGGTTACACGAACAGTGTAGACTCTGATTCTGCAATCAGATATACATCTGCTTAAAGGAACATTGACTTTGAGCAGCATTTAAAGGGTGTCGGGCCTTTCTCAGATACTTGCCAGCGGGTTTACTAGCCTTCCCCTCCAGAAGTAAATTATGATATCATGTCAGCAAATACAGGTAATTTCGCCATTTGATAGTGTCCTCTAAAATTCACTCTATCTATCCCTTCTCAATGTCTCTTTGTCCACTTTAAAAGTGAAAACATTAATCTCATCACCTCAAATCTTGCTACTTTTTTGCTATGGAAGTTCCACTTTTATAGATGTAAGTATCCTTTTTTTCCCCAGACTGCCCCTGAGCTAGGACTGAGGAATCAGAGCTGGGGTATGGGGAGATGGCCTCTATCCAGACAAAAGGATGGAGGTGCCTTCTGGCATATATACAGGCTAACTGAAGGTAATTTATTCTTTTCCCCCAAATATGTTATGGATTAACCTCATATAATCTCTTGGTGTTTGGTTTTTTTGTTTGTTTGTGTTTTTGTTTTTTTGTTTTTGTTTTGTTTTGTTGTTTTGTTTTGGGTTTTTTTTCAAGTTATCAGAAGTATTAGTAGCAAGAGTTAACATGAAAGAGGAAGAAAGAAAAAAGAAAAGACCGGCTCTTGCTACTGGGAATGGGTGAGACTGCCACTCAAGACAGGATAGAAGGGCAGGCACCTGGAAGCACAACCCTGACTCTGCACATATTGGAGAATGTTCCAGGGCCATGACCAGAGAAGAAATGCTAGTGCTTAGCTAATAGGTCTTGTCCGTGTAAGCCTTTTCTGTAAATGTTCCTACACAGACCACATTGCTTCAGTTTGTTTGAGCTATATTAGATTTAATGGATTTCTTTGTTGCTTTTAGTGTATGGTGTCATGTGAAGCAACACTTTAGGTATAAATGGTTAGAAGGAAAGGTAACAGTCAGCACTACTGTACTTGACAGAATATTAGCAGAATATAAAACAGGTCCTCATGGGGACCTGTTGTCTCTCCATCTGTTGGAGAGACAACATGGCAGGGCAAAAGCAATCCCGGAGGTTCCTTGAGTGGCTCAATGACAACTTCCGTACACGAGTTGTTGAGGAGCCAACAAGAAGAGGTGCTGCACTGGACCTTTTACTCACCAACAGGGAGGAGCAGGTAAGGAATGTAGTGCTCCAAGGCAGCCTTGGCTGCAGTGACCATGAGATGATGGAATTTGAGATCCTCAGGGCAGTGAGAAGGGCACACAGCAAGCTCACTGCCCTGGACTTCAGGAGAGCAGACTTAGGCCTCTTCAAGGACCTACTCAGTAGAGTTCCATGGGATAGAGCCCTGAAGGGCAGAGGGGACCATGAATACTGGCTGATATACAAGGATCTTCTCTAAGCTCAAGAGCAATGGATCCTATCAAGGGGGAAATTGGGCAAAAATGCCAAGAATCCTCCATGGATGAGCAAGTAGCTGCTGAGCAAACTCAGAGTAAAAAAAAAAAGCTTTCTGGAAGTGGAAACAAGGACAGGTGGCCTGGGAGGAATACAGAGGAATTGTACAGGAACCTATAGACAAGGTTAGGGAAGGTGAGGCCCAGTTAGAACTGAGTCTGGCCAGGGATATTAAGTGTAACAGGAAGGACTTCTATAGATATGTTGCAAGCAAGAGAAAGAGTAGGGATAATGTGGGCCCTCTCCGGAAGGAAATGGGAGACCTGGACCAGGAAGGCTGAGGTTATCAGTGACTTCTATGCCTCAGTCTTCAATGGCACGTGCTCTATCCAGGCCATCCAAATCAAGAAAGGCAAATGCAGGGACTGGGAAAATGAGGACCCTAAACCCACTGTAGGAGAAGATCAGGTTCAAGACCATCTAGGGAACCTCAATGTGCACAAGTCCCTGGGACCCAAAGAAATTGGGAACTGAGGGAGCTGTCAGATGAAGTTGCTAAGCCACTGTCCATTAATTTTGAAAAATTGCAGTAGTCAGGTGAAGTCCGTAATGACTGGAAAAAAGGAAATATTACCCCCATTTTTAAAAAGGGGAGAGCAGAAGACTCGGAGAACTACAGAGGAGTTAGGCACATGGAAAACAAGGAGGTGATTGGTAACAACCAACATGGCTTTACAAAGGACAAATCATGCCTGACAAATTTGGTGACCTTCTATGCTGGGGCTACAACACTGGTGAATAGGGACAGAGCATCTGTCTACCTGGACTTATGCAAAGCAAAGCATTTGGCACTGTCCCAAATGACATCCTTGTCCCCAACCCTGGCAGTGTTCAATGCCAGACCCTTAAACAACCTGATCAAGTGGGAGGTGTCCCTGCCCATGGAAGGGAGGGCTAGGACTAAATGATCTAAGGTCCATTCCAACCCCTTAATATTCTATGATTCTATGTATGTACAAATTTATTTGCTAGGCAAAAGCACAAACAGAATTCCTGCCTGAAGTCGTCATGCTAAATCCATCTTTTTGCTTTTTCTGATGTTTTCTCTCATACCTAACATATACCAGAAGGAACCACCCATGGGTGGTTCAATGAGGCTTCTCTAAAGACGGAAATTACTCATCATCATCCACCCTAAAGAATTCTTTTTCTATTCTCCCTATTAGATTTGCATAGAGCTGCAGAGCTAACCAACTTTGAGTGCAAAGAATAACAAAAAATAATTCCCTTTCCTTCAACAAAACAACTTAATTTAATTTGACCAGCCACAGGGGGGGGAAAAAAAACCCAACCCAAAGAAATAATCCCTTCAAGAAAAACATCACTCTCTACCAACTGCGTTTTCCAAAGTGTCACAGACCAAAAGCTAAAGTTAAGACTGCCTTCTCAGTCATATAATGGCAAAGCAGGTTGCAAATGGGTCATCCAGTGTAAGGAACAGCTTTTCCTCTCACTAGCCCACACTGCTGCACAACAAATGTGCAATATTTAAATGACAAATGAAATATTTAAATGGAAAACTAGATAAGGCATACCTCTTGTTATGATTACATTTTGACCTTTTCTGAGTTGCATAACATTAGAGTAATTGTATAATCGGTCTCATTTCTTCTGTGCTCTCCCTTGAAAGTACCCAACCATCAGTGATTCTCACCCTCTTGTAGGCAAAAGCTACTTTAAACAATTCGCCTATCATCTTTATTGCCTTCTCTCACTCTCAACTGGTTCATGTCCTTATTGGACATAATACAACTTCCTCCCCTTTAGCAAACTGATGCTACTTAAATTGACTTTTTCTGAGCGCTATGAATACAACATGCAACATTCATGAAACATTTGAAAAATTTGCATAACCAAACCTTTTAAAAATGATTCCTGACTAGCAGGTTAAATTCTTCAGACTAACTTTCTCTTTCTATAGCTGCTCCATTTCCTTCAATAATTGCATTTTTTGACAAGTTATGATATAATGACTATCCGCATATATCATGATTTGAATCAGTGGTTAATCAAGTTGTGTGTAATGAAACAACAATTTTTTTTGTTTGCTTCCTATAATGCTATTTGCTTTGAATTCTATGCCTTTAATATTTGTGCTCTAGCTTGGCCATGGCTCTGTTATAATTATTTCAGATATTTAGTAAGCCATTTGAGAGATGGGCTGTTACCAACAGAAATATTGTCAAGGACACTTCTAAAGCAAATAAGCAAACAGGACTTCCTAGGTGCTTTGATGTCTTTTGTTTTTCAAACATTTGCACTGACATATTTTCCTATATAATTATCACAATCACAAACGAGATCTGATCAAAGCATTCTGCTGCTTATGAAGGTTGAAACTTTTAACTATTCATTTTTGGTTTTAGAGATTTTATGCTTACGGTTTTAAAAGCACCTGGGAAAGTCCTAGTTGGCAGGTGTATATAGATTTGAGTGTCTCTGATACAGTCATTCTTTTGTGGTTTTATGTGCAAAGTGGGTACTGGATCTACCTTCCAAGTTGATGGTACTGCACTGCATTGTAACTACCAAAAAGCCAAAGCATTGCTATAATTTTAAATAATTTTATTATGTTAAATCACTAGAAGGAAAGCTGTATCACAGCTGAATACAAGGATAATTTCTTCTGCATTATTCCACACTAAAAGTAAATATCATGTATGATTGACATAGATGTACTGGCGCGCAGGAGTAAGAAAACACAGTGCATGAAAGTGGTGCCCATCACTGTGGAAAGGCAGACCACGAACTTTGTTCTTGTACCAGGGAGGGCTGCAAGGCACAAGGGAGGGTGGGCTGATGCACTATCTCAATAGGCTTCAGATATCTCACAGACCATGAACTAAATACATCCCCACAGGAGTTCAGGAAGCAGCGTCTCCCTGTCAGCCAGTCCATAGCTCTCACTCATCAGCTGGTTGACGGCATTATCAGTATCCAGAACTATCACAGCCTGTGAAACCTGTCCTGCGACTACATGAACGTGGACACTTAGGCTGTGCTTCAGTAGTGCTAACAGGACAGTGCTCTCATCATGTGGCCTATCCATGTCATACAATCTGTGTTACTGGCATTGATACCACACTTCCTGTTATCATTACTGTTTCATTGCTTTTGCCACTCTTCAACTAGTCGACATTTATTTATCTTCATCTAAGCTTCCCATCTTTCTTCTGCTTCCAACCTTGCTTTTAATGTCTTTCATAATCAACACAGAAGGAGCAACAAACCTGTTATTTACTTTTGTGTCCATATACATTGTTTACCCATTGTATTAAATGTGTTCTTTCAATGAAATTTAATTTAGCTGCTGTAGCTGTACTCATTGCTTAAAATAAATACATTAAGAGGTTCTGAAAATGGTCCGGTATTCAAGGAAAGGGCTTCCACTTATGCTTGTTGCTAACATTTGCAGTGCTCTTTAAGAGGCCTGAGCTGTTGTAATATGTTTCTGCTGGATAAAATGACCTAAGATACTATTTCGGTCTCTAATTTCTATCATTAAATGAACATCTCTGGTAACACTGAGATGGAACTTCAAGTTTTCTTTGCATTTTCCAAAAGGAATAGGAAATAACCCAAGTGTCTTAACTTTCGAGTCACAATATCACGACTGGAGATGCACTAGCACTAAGGTCTGTGTGGCAGCTGTCACTACCTAAGCAAGTTAACTTAATGCTCTAGTGGGCTGATGATTAAGAGAGCAGATTTAAAAGAACAACTTTCCACATGGCTTTCATGGAACTATTTAGGTGCTTTAAGAAGTTTGCAAGCTCAAAGTCTGATGTTCGATGTGGCGTGAGTATGTATGACTTACAGCAACATTGATATAGAGTAGATATTTGGGATATGGGACCTTTATTAATTCTGTATTTGCACAATTTAGGCCAAGATTCTTTAGTATCTTCAAGAAAACAAATAATTAAGGAGTAATGCATTTTGATTTTTCCCTGCAGAATTGCTGTATGAGGCTGAATTTATTCTAAAGTGCATTCTTTTAAAACAGCACTTGAAGAGTAAAGAGACTTTAAATTGGCAGGACATAGATTCCTGTCAATACCTTTTGTATGAAATGCTTCATAAGCAAGTATAGCATTGATGTAGCTTTCATACGCTTTTATTAGAGTTCCACCATATATACTCAGATTGGCTTTCTGATATCTGCTCCCATGTCTTTCCATTTGGAAGCTTTGCTCTTACCTCTTACTCCTGTGAAAATTGGACCCTTTCTAGCTCTAACAGTAATAGAGAATGACTAGACTGCTGTGATATGACTAGGCTGCTGTGTCCTATGGCTTTCAGTGATCTGCCTGATGATATGGATAAAGTGCAAGAACCCCCCAAAATAACACAGTAGTTGTGTGACCTCTCTGTTTCTGTCTGGAACATAAAGCATACAGTGTAAAACAATTTTTCTCCTTTTTTTTTTTTAATGTACCTCTGGATTTGTGCTGGACATTTGAGCATTTACCCCCACATTGTGTTTGCTTGCTTTGAAGATGTAGCATCCTGCATGCTTCTAGAGTTAAAATAAATTGCTGTTTTTCAAGTTGGAATAAAAAGCGGATATAAAAATGTGGGAAAATAAGTGATTTGCTCTGGTTAGACATCCAAATGATACATGTAGAGAATTATGATTTTTGAATCATAGGGTGACAAAGTAGGGAAAGTTATTTCACACTACCCTATTGTATGTGGACCAGTGTAAGCCATCAACTACTTTGATAAGCTTCACCAGTTTTTTGGAGATTGCTGCATGATGATCTCATGAGCAGAATCAATTTAAGCATTCCAAACAAATGTCTTTTAAATGCCCAAATGATGTATATGAAGAAATGATTGTTATGTTTGTGTCTAGAGATCAATGCATTTTTCTTCATTTGCGTTATGTTGTGACAGTGCTGCAGCTTCTGGAGTTACATTTCAATAGGACTTGCTGTTGATTTATTTTTAATTTGAGCTTAATCATCTCTGTGTTTTTGTCTCCTTTCTTTTTGTCATTTTATTTACTTAAGTATCAGTACAGTTCCCCAATAAGAGCCTTGGAAAGAGAAAGCTTACATTATCTGGCTTCAGTAACCATCAGCTGTATTACCACATGCACATCTATCAAGATTAGTTACTTTTCCAGTACATAAAATCCATTTATGTAACAAGAAAATCAAATAAACACCACTGTATTTTCTTAAAATCTCTAGTGTCCATGCCTTTCTTTAGCCACATAAAAATGATTTCTGGGAATTTAACAGCATAAGGTTTAGATGTTATATTAAAGTCTCATGTGAACTGAATAAAAAACTGGACCTGTCAATACCCTATCTGAAAAGAAAAATAGGTAAGGTTGCCTTTTTTTGAACAATGTGAATTTAAGTAAACACTTTGTTATTTCAATATCATTTTACATCTGGTACATAGACACTTACCCGGCTCTCTTACCAATGAAAACACATTAGTCTCCTCCAATTTTTCTGGAGCAGACGTGTGGAGCAGTCTCCCATTTATACATGCCTCCAAAGAATACTTGTCATCCAAAAGACACTCAGGAGGTGAGTCAGTGATCTATCATAGTCCAAAAGCATGAACTTAGTAGCAAATTCAGAGTGAAGGGCAAACGGCTTCAGGGAGTCTGGGAGCTGTGTCAGACCTGTGGCTGGAGACCATGCAGCCCACCTGACTTTGGGAGAGCCATGGAGTTGAGCTGAGGTGAACACAGAGGGGCCAAAGTTGTGGCTGAGACTACAGGTATAGCTGAGGTAATGTAATAGGGTCTGTCTTTCAACGATGAGTTTGGGCTGGAATGTCCTGCTTTCTCCCTTCTCCGAGACCTTGTACTGAGTAGGGTGAGTGCAGGGCAAGACAGCGCAAATACCATGAAACAGGGCAGCCTGTTTCTGCTTCAGGCTCTGGCAAATATTGATAGAAGGGCTATGAGTTTAAGATCTCACTAGACAGCTCTATAGAGGGGTACTTTCCTTTCCCCCCCCTAATTTTTCTTCCTCCTTTTCTCCATTGACCATTCCTGTGTTCAGGATCCTGACTGTGCTTCCAGCGAGGCACCTGACCAGGCTCCTGGAGTCCCTCACACCACAACAGCTACCTAAGCCAGCTGGAAGTTTTCTGTTTCCCCCAGAGAAGGACAGCCCTAGGGAAGATTGCAGCAGTTCCCTGAATAATATGGTATCACTACCTATGTTTTCTTTAATTCGGGCTGGTTCATACCCTGCATGGTTCATACCCTAATCAAGTATGAAGGTAGACATTTCAGAGAGTCAAACTAGTGGCAAGACAGACTTTTAAGGCTAAAGAATACTGTGCAGGTTTTATTTTAGGTCAGTTTCTGATTAGCTGCTCATCACTATTTGTCTGGATCACAGCACTGGCAGTTTTGTGTAGTCAGCTGTTTGGATAGCATGCTCATTATCCAAAGGTAGAAGAACGTGTGAAAAAATGACTTAAGAATTTCTTTTTTGAACCTTTTTGCTCTGATTATGTTCCTTTATTGCATATAGACCCTTTCTAAAATTAACAGGGGTTCCTGAGTTGATTCCCTGTTAACAGCAGCAGAAATGGACCAATTTTTTAACTCTTTCCTCAGATTTATGAGTATCTGGAGCTCAAGGAAACATAGTATGAATATACGGAATTTTTTTGTGCTGGTCTTTTCATATTTGATCCCTAAATAAATAACATTTGATTCTCTAGTCTTCATTTCCCAATTCACCAGTATCCATCTTCATTTCCCAGTGGAAGTCAATGCCATTCACTTTGGCATGTTCTTTTTTTGAGTGGTATTTATACATGGGAACCAGGACATGTGAGTCTGTGTAGGGAAGGGAATGACAGTTACCAAAACTGGGAAATGCTCCTGGAGTCTACAGAGCAGACATAGGTTATGTCAATATCATGCCATGGGTCATAGTTTAAGGCATTTCCCAGAAAATAGTCTGAATTATTCTATTCAGGTCAGCTCTAGTTCTAGGGAGGCATGAGAAGGGATTATTTGGTATTTTTAGGGTGACTGCTCTATATGTTCCCTAACATGGATTTAATTTTTGGAACTTCTTCCTTAAGAAAGTAAATGAACAAATATGCGTCTGTGAAAGGTGATCCATGGGACACACCATAATTCAGGAGGTGTGTAAAAAGAAAGGTAGTTCCTTCTTCATTGAGCATTCACCAAGTTATGAGCACTATTTTCATGAATTTTTTAGCCAATAATGTTGATTTGAGGAATGACCAGGAATGTAGGGTGTTTCAAGTTTCAAGCTGAAGAACGCTGTTCTGAATGTAAATTTCTGCAATGTACTGTGTTTGGTTCTAATTAGGGTTATAAATCCTTCATTTTCACAAGCAATAAATTAACTTACAAATTTTAAAAAGTAGCTCCCATTTTTTCTGAGTGTTGTGTCACAGAGAAAAGTTGAAGACCTGATAAATGCTTGGGCTAAATGCCTCCTTTGGAGTAGCTGATTTAGGTGAAATATCTAAAGAATGTTAATCCTTTTACTTTTAGTCGTGTTTACAACTAGCCATTTTAAAGTGATGGAGCGTAAAAATTCAGATATTACTAAGCATGTTATGTCTGCGGAATGATTTGTCAAGTTATTACCCAGTATCCTCTTAAGTTCTCATCATTACATGATTTTGCTAGGCTTGCAATAATTCACAAATGCAGTAGGTTCCTTCAGAGAGCCTTGCAAACTACCACTCGCAGGTAGTGTAATCTGACACGATCCTTGTAGGCTTTTGTTTACTCTGCACATCCACTAATAAATCCTCAGCAAGCTCTTGTTTACAGTTTGAGGAAAGGTGGTTTGTGAAGATAGCAGGGTCACACAATCCATGGTACTGCTGCCCCTTTTAACTGCAAACTGGAGCAATCCATGTCAAGCTTCCCTGAAGGATACCGGACTGTGAAATACAGCAGTAAAAAGACAATACTTGGACATTTAATAAGTCAAGGATTTAAAGAAGCAATCAAAATCAATTGGACCTTGATCTAATGGGTCTGAAAACAGACAGAGAGAAGCTTTAGGCACTTTGACTTGAAAAAGACATCGTATAATGTAGCTGATGTCTTTTATGTTTGGCAGGCAGCAAGATTTTTAATGTTTCTAGAAAACAGTGTTTGTATATGTTCTCAGGCTCCCTTTATCTTTCTTCCTGGAAGGACACACATACTCCTCAAAAAGAGGGCTGAATAATCTCTTTCCTCATTTCTGGGCCTGCATTGATATGGGAACTCTAATTGCTGGAGTAGTTTACTTCAAGCGGTTACTCCAATTTCACCAGTTATTAGGCCACTTGTGGTGGGTTGACCCTGGCTGGATGCCGGGCACCCACCAAAGCTGCTCTATCACTCCTCTCCACAAGTGGACAGGAGAGAGAAAATATAGCAGAAAGGTCATGAGTTGAGGTAAAGCCCAGGGGTTATGGTCAGTTCTTCACAGGTTGTTCCTGCCACTGCTCAGGGAGAAGAGTCCTTCTGCTCCAGCTTGGGGTCCCTCCCATAGGAGACAGTCCTGCACAAAATTCTCCAATGTGAGTCCATCCCATGGGCAACAGTTCTCCATGAACTGTTGCAACATGGGTTACTCTTCCATAGGGTGCAGTCTTTAAGGCACCCACAGGGTCACAAGTCCTACCAAGAATCCTGCTCTGACATGTGCTCCTCTCTCCATGGGTCTGCAGGTACCTGCCAGGAACCTGCTCCACCATGGGTTTCCCACAGGTTCACAGCCCTGTTTTGGGCTTCCACCTGCTGGTGGGGGTGAGTCTACTTCATGAGCTGCAAGGGGATGCTTCCCAATGGTCTTCACCACGGACTTCAGGGGAATCTCAGCTCTGGTGCCAGAAACACCTTTCGCCCCTCCTTCTCCACTGACCTTGGTTGTCTGCAGAGTTGTTCCTCTCACATATTCTCACTCTGCTCTTCTCTGGCCACAGTTACACCTGTGCAATAACTTTTCTTTCCTTCTTAAATATGTTATCACAGAGGTGTTATCACCGTTTCTAATTAGTCCAGCCTTGACCAGCAGCATGTCCTTCTCGGAGCCAGCTGGCATTGTCTCTGTTGGACATGGAGGAAGCTTCTAGCAGCTTCTCACAGAAGCCATCCCTGTAGCCCCCCATTACCAAAACTTGATCATGCCAACGCAATACGCCACTGACAGAATTTCTTAGAAACCTTTGGTTCCAGGGAAAGGAAAAAGTAAAGTTGAAATCAAATTAAATTGAGCTTATTCAAGCCTTTGTGACTGCCTGACTTCATCCAGGCCATTGGATTCCATGAGAAAAATCCCTTAGAATCATAGGGTTGTTTAGGCTGGAAAAGATCTCCAAGATAATTGATTCCAACCATTAACCACTGCGAAGTCCACCATTAAACCATGTCCCTAAGTGCCACATCCACACATCTTTTAAATATCTTCAGTTATACCTTCAGGGATGAGGTCTCGACCACTTCCCTGAACAGCTTGTTCCAGCGCTTGACAAACCTTTCTGTGAAGAAATTTTTCATAATATCTATTCTAAACCTTGCTCGGTACATCTTGATACCATTTCCTCTTGTCCTGTCAGTTATTGCCTGGAAGAAGAGTCTGAACCCCACCTTCCTACAGTCTCCATTCAGGTAGTTGCAGAGAGCAATAAAATCTGCCTTGAGCCTCCTTTTCTCCAGACTAAACACCTCCAGCTCCCTCAGCTGCTCCTCACAGGACTCGTACTCCAGACTCTTCAACTAATTGGGATATTTGATACTTTTGATCTTTGCACTGTTCCCAAATGGAAAATTCAGGACCACCTGCAAAAACTGTGCTGGTTTAAAAGTTAACCAGCAGGGGAAATGAACTCAACTCAAAAGAGAGATTATAAGTCAGAATAACACTTTAATAAAATAATACAATAAGTACAATTATACAGACAAGCAAAAATCTCCTCTGTGATTTTTTTTTTTTTGAGGGAAGTCCCTCTGACTTTGGAATTTCTGTGGCCACAAAGTCTTGTTTGCACAAGGCAGCCCGTAAGATCAGGAGTTAAAATGTTTCTTTTGCAAGCAGTTGGCCTTGTCACTTATGTAATTCCTGTTTTTTTTTTTTTT